>NC_056728.1:286127468-286289968 GCF_019279795.1 Protopterus annectens
CAAAGACATTATGCATCTACCAATGACAGAGAGCAAATCCTTATAAAAATGTGTATGAATATTGAGCATAATAAGAAACCATTTTATAGATAAGTAATGTGTAGTAGGAGTAAAGACACACAAATTGACAAACTGTATGTTCTAAAATTTATTCTCGTAGACTACAGATTATAGGTATATTTACAAAATATTATTGAAAGGAGTTTGACTTCATAAAGGGGGTAATAAATTATCCTAGTAACATCCACGTAACCTCAGATACTGAAATCAAATGACATTATATTGAAAACGAACTAAACAAACTTGACCCAAAGCACAGGGAGGAGGCAGAATTAGTTATAATGACCCAAGAACACTTCAGCACAAAATTACAGTACCATTTAATCTGTTATTCACTAGGTGGTATAAATGTGGGGAAATTCCTCAAGTTTGGAGACAAGCACATGTTAATCCTATCTTTAAGGGCAAAGGGAAGTAGGACAAACCCAAAGTTATACAGACCCATAAGTTTACTTTCATGTTGTGGAAAAATAATGGACTATATTATTTTGGATAAATTATTCTCAGAAATGGGAAGATTGGGGCTTGAAACCATATATCAGTATGCATATGTTGAAAATAAATCTATAATCACCTATAACATGATGTTCTATAACAAATATAATAAAAACTATAAATGAGAAAACTACTCGTACCAAATAACTTGCCCAACGCTTTCTGGAATTCATTAATTCCAATGCCCTGGACCAACTCGTTCTTACCCCCACTAGAGGTAGCAACATCCTTGACCTGGTCATTACTAACATAGGCGACCGTTGCTCCACACCAATAGTCGACTCCTTCCTGGTTATATCCAATCACAAGCTAATCACCATGGAAATCCACATCCCACCAACCCCCCTCCCCCCAACAAAGGTAACCACCATGAAACATTTCTCCAAAGCTAACTTTGGGCTCCTAAAAACTGAGATGGCTAACTTCATGGCACCCATGCAAATGGAGAATAGTTGCATGACCACCATATCATATACCAATGCACTGTACAAACACGTACACAAATACATGGATCTCGCCATACCCAATAAAACTAAGATGCTCTCCTCAAAAAAAGGAAGCCAAACTGGTGGTCCCCCGCCATAAACAAACTCTACAACAGAAGGAGGAAACTGATGCGGAATAAGGTGAAGTCCCAAGACTGGAAAGACTCCCTTATCAGCCTCAGCAAAAGGCTGCGATCCCTCATCAAATCCCCTAAAGCTAGCTATGAAAACAGAATTGCAGCAGATAGTAAATACAACCACAAGGCCTTCTATAGTTATGTAAAGAATCTTCGTGACAATACCCAGATTTGCTCTGAGCTGCTGCCCAATGGTATCTCCTATACCGAGCCAACAGATATTGCAAATATACTGGCAAACAGATTCAGTGCTAACTTTACCCCTCTTTCCCAACCCAAAGGATCAATCACAATACCAGTAGATTGTCAGCCACCCAGTATTACTGCTGCACAGGTTAATACAATACAACTTCTATGTGACTTGACAGTATCCCTGGCTGTGTTCTACACGAACTACAGAGTGAACTGGCACCTCACCTGTGTTCCCTGTTCAATCACAACCTAACCTCAGGATTTTCCCCCACCAAATGGCTCACTGCTACAGTCATCCCTCTCCACAAAGGAGGAGCAACTACAGACCCCGGGAACTATCTCCCCATTAGCCTGATGAGTCTGATATGTAAAGCTATGAAACGCATCATCATGGACTTAATAAACAAGGATATAGGGAATCTGCAAACACTGGATCCTACACAGTTTGGTATTGTGAAGGGTAGATCATGCTTGCTCAACTTGGTTGACTTCTTTGAGTCAGTCACCAGAGCTGTGGATGAAGGTAAGGTAGTTCATACAGCCTACCTTGATCTGGCCAAGGCCTTTGATACCATTCCCCACTCAGGAATCATAGAAAAACTTACTAAGCTAGGCATCAACCCCTATATCACTGGGTGGGTTGCAAACTGGCTCACAGACAGAACCCACAGTGTGAAAGTAGCTGACTCCAAGTCAGACTGCTGGCCAGCCATGAGTGGAGTCCCACAGGGTTCGGTTCTGGGTCCTCTCCTGTTTGGTATCTACTTCTCTGAAATCCAGGCCAACACAAAGGGACACTGGCTGACAAAGTTTGCAGATAATTGTAAATTGGGAGGTATTAATAACTCCCCAAGTGATGCTGACATCCTATAGAAAGGCCTCAATGAGACCAACGACTTGTGTCAGAACCATGGCCTTAAGCTCAATGCCAAGAAATGTGTCTTCATCCCCTTTGGGAAAAACCCGGTTCCCTTGAATTACCACATTGATGGTAATCCACTGAACACAGAAGGCATTATAAGAGATCTGGGAAAACAGGTTGACAGCAACCTCTCTTTTGACCACCACGTTGCCACTGTGGTCAGAAAGTCCTTCTATGTGGCATATCTCATTACTAAGGGTTTTGCATCCAGGAAGAAAAAGGTCATTGTCTCCCTCTACTCTTCCCTCATTAGGCCAATCATTGAGTACAATGCCCCATTTGGCATGTACCTCACTAGACACCTGCAGCAACTGGAGAGGCCGTAAAAGTACCTCACAAACAGGACCTCACAAACAGGATCCTAGGCCTTAAACACTTGTCCTATATGGACAGACTCAAAAAAACTCCAACTATTCTCTGTCTCATATTGCCTACTTAGAGATGATCTCTGCTTGACTTACAAAGCCATGTCTGACCCAGCTCTGTTAGAAATGCTACATCTAAAGAAATCCCAATCCCTCAGCACCACATGCTCCAGAGACCTCAACCTCACTACCACAATCAACAGAACATGCTGGAGGGACAGGTTCATAACCCAGAGACTGCTCATGCTATGGAATAGACTTCCCATACATGTCAAGCAGAGCACCTCACTGGCCCTCTTCAAGAGAAATATTGATGAGTGGATGGGAAATAGAAAATTCACCCTGGGGATCACTCCAGTGGTTCTACTCAACAGAGGCACTAGGAACTAAGGTTGGGTGGCACAATGCCTGGGTAACCCTATGGGCTAGGCTTGTAAAGGCTCCAAGACCATTAGCCTAGTACACACCTATGAACCTATGAAAAATTGTGCTGTGATGTAATAGTTAAACCTTCAATACATTATAGGGCTGTACACAAAACACTGATTAATAAATTAGAACAACTAGGTATTGATGCACTCTTGATAAAATGTATAGCTGCATATCGTACAACTAAGACATGACAAGTACCATGCAACAATTGGACAGGTGAATTCTAGGCTACAGTCAGGGTGTCACACAGGGCTCTGTCTTAGGTGCATATCTGTTTAGATTGCATCTTTCAGATCTATCTTTTTTATTTGAGGTGTTCTATTCTAGGCCCATATTTGTTTATGTTGTATCTTGCAGATCTTTTTCAACTGAGGTGTGTGTATGCATATAACATGAAAATAGGTAAATTAATTACATGTGTTACAGACAGGGCACATCTGCAAAATAACTTAATTACATTTACCATGTGGGTACAGGAGAATATTATGCTAATAAATACATTAAGAAATAAGCATATGAGATTTGGGAGACATACATTCAAATGTGAATATTTAATACAACATACTATGATGGAAACTGTAGATTCATTTAAGGACCTTGTATACGGGTAGACATAGATTTGAGGTTTTTCTAATTGTATCAACCAAAAGGTTAATGATAGTTATAGAACTATATCTTTCAGCTGTTCCCATTAGGGGTCGTCACAGTGGATCATCTGTTTCCATTTCTTCCTGTCCTCTGCATCTTGCTCTGTCACAACAACCACCTGCATGTCCTCTCTCACCACATTCATAAACCTTATCTTATGCCTTCCTCTTTACCTGGCAGCTTCATCCTTAGGATCCTTTTCCCAATATACCCAGCATCCCTCCTCAGCACATGTCCAAACCAACGCAATCTCACCTCTCTGGCTTTGTCTCCAAACCGTCCAACCTGGGCTGACCATCTAATATGCTTATTCCTAATCCTGTCCACCCTCATCACACCCAGTGCAAATCTTGACATCTTTAACTCTGCCACATCCAGCTCTGACTCCTGCCTTTTTGTCAGTGTCACTGTCTCCAACCCATATAACATAACTGGTCTCACTACCCTCTTGTAGACCTTCTCTTTCACTCGTACTTGTACTCGTCTGTCACAAATCACCCCTGACACTCTTCTCCACTCTGCCTGTACTCTCTTCTTCACCTCTATTCCACACTTCCCATTACTCTGAACTGTTGATCCCAGGTATTTAAACTCATCCACCTTCACCAACTCTACTCCCTGCATCCTCACCATTCCTCTATCCCCCCTCTCATTCGCACACATATATTCTGTCTTAGTCCTGCTGACCTTCATTCCTTTCCTCTCTAGAGCATATCTCCACCTCTCCAGGGTCTTCTCAACCCGTTCCCTATTCTCACTACATATCACAATGTTATTTGCAAACATCATAGTCCATGGGGACTCCTGTCTGATTTCGTCTGCCAACCTGTCCATCACCACTGCAAATAAGAAAGGGCTCAGAGCTGATCCTTGATGTAATCCCACTTCCACCTTAAATGCATCTGTCACTCCCACTACAGAGCTCACTGTTGTCACACTACCCTTGTACATATCCTGTACCACTCTTACATACTTCTCTGCCACTCCCGACTTCCTCATACAATACCACAACTCCTCTCTAGGCACCCTGTCATATGCTTTGTCTAAGTCCACAAAGACACAGTGCAACTCCTTCTGACCTTCTCTGTACTTCTCCATCAACCCTCTCAGAGTAAATATTGCATCTGTAGTTCTCTTTCCTGGCATGAAATTATACTGCTGATCACTAATCATCACCTCCCTTCATAACCTAACTTCTACTACTCTTTCCCATAATTTCATACTGTGACTGATCAGTTTTATCCCTCTATAGTTACTACAGCTCAGCACATCACCCTTATTCTTAAAAATCAGTAGCAAAACACTTTTTTCTCCACTCCTCAGGCATCCTCTCACTTTCCAAGATTTCATTAAACAATCTGGTTAAAAATTCCACTGCCATTTCTCCTAAACACCTCCAAGCTTCCACAGGTATGTCATCTGGACCAACAGCCTTTACATTCTTCATCCTCTTCATAGCTATCTTTACTTCCTCCTTGCTAATCCGTTGCACTTCCTGATTCATTATCCCCACATCATCCAACCTTTTTTCTCTCATTCTCTTCATTCATCAGCCCCTCAGAGTACTCTTTCCACCTGTTCAACACACTCTCCTCGCTTGTGAATACATTTCCCTCATTATCCTTTATCACCCCTACCTGCTGCATATCTTTTCTAGCTCAGTTTCTCTGTCTAGCCAATCGGTACAGGTCCTTTTCTCCCTCCTTAGTGTCCATCCTTTCATACAACTCTGTATATGCCTTATCCTTAGCCTTTGCCACCTCTCTCTTTGCCATGCACCTCATCTACTTATACTTCTGTCTACTTTCTTCATCTATCTGACAATCCCACTTTTTGTTCTCCATGCTCTTTCTCTGTATACTATCCTGTACTTCCTCATTCCACCACCAGGTCTCCTTGTCCTCCTTCCTCTGTCCAGATGTCACACCAAGCACCTTTCTAGCAGTCTCCCTTACTAGCTCTGCTGTAGTTACCCAGCTGTTCGGTAACTCTTCACTGCCACACAGTGCCTGTCTTAGCTCTTCTCTGAACTCCACCTCACAATCACCCTTTTTCATTTTCCACCATTTGATCCTTGGTCCTGCCCTCGCACTCCTCCTCCTCTTCTTGATCACCAACATCATTCTACAGACCACCATTTTATGCTGCCTAGCTACCATTTCCCCCGTCACCACTTTACAGTCTCCAATCTCCTTCAAACTGGCCCTCTTGCATAGGATATAATCCACCTGTGTGCATCTCCCTCTACTCTTGTATGTCACCCTATGCTCCTCCCTCTTGTTAAAATACATATTCACCACAGCCATGTCCATCCTTTTTGCAAAATCCACTACCATTTGACCTTCTGCATTCCTTTCCTTAACACCATACCTACCCATCACTTCTTCATCCGCTCTGTTTCCTTCACCAATATGCCCATTGAAATCTCTTCCAATCACCACTCTCTCACCCTTGGGTACAGTCATCACCACTTCATCCAACTCACTCCAAAATTTTTCTTTCTCATCCATCGCACACCCAACTTGCAGAGCATATACACTAACAACATTCATCATTACACCATCAATTTCCAGCTTTATAAACGTCACTTTATCTGACACTCTTTTCACCTCCAAAACACTATTGGCATACTGTTCCTTCAGGATAACTTTTACCCCATTTCTCCTCCCATCCACACCATGATAGAACAATTTGAACCCACCTCCAATACACTTGGCCTTACTTCCCTTCCACCTGGTCTCTTGTACACACAATATATCAAACTTCCTTCTGTCCATCATATCAGCTAGCTCTCTCCTATACCAGTCATACTGCCAACATTCAAAGTTCCTGCCCTCACTACCACACTCCTAACCTTTCTCCTCTCTTCCTATATTTGGGCATGCCTTCCCCCTCTTCTTCTCCTTCTCCTCCTTCGGCCAACAGTATTGTATAAAAAGATTTATAAAATCTAGGAAATCAGAAATGATGAACTCATTGTTAGTTGTAATAGATACACACTACAGAATGGAATAACAATATGGAATCCTTACAAGAAAGCAAGCATCAGTAAGTAGAAAAGAGTACATAGGAAATATACCAAGGGCATCTGTGGATGTGAAAAATTTAAGTTATTTATTAAAGATTAAAATATCTTAACTTGTACAATGTCATAGGTTCATAGGTTCATAGGTAGGTACTAGGCTATCGGCCCTAGGGCCTATACAAGCCTAGCCAAAAAGGTACACTGGCTTTCGCCACCCAAGAAAATTATTTTCATGTTCTGCTGTTGAGCAGAGCCACAGAGGTGATCCCCGGGGTGAATTTCCTATTTCCCTTCCAATCATCAAGATTTTTCTTGAAGAGTGCTAATGAGGACCTTTGTTTGATATAGATAAGTAGATTATTCCAGATATGGGAAGTCACTGGGACAGGAATGTATCCCTCCTGCATGTTTTGTTTATTGTGGTGACAAGGTTTAGGTCCCTAGACCATCGGAGGGATTGGGATTTCTTTAAGTGGAGCATGTCCAGCAGCTCTGGGTTTGACATAGCTTTGTATGTTAGGTAGAGATCGCCTCTGAGTAAGCGATATGCGATGGAGTAAAGCTGGAGTTTTTTTGAGACGGTCTGCATAGGGCATCTGTTTGAGGCCGGTAATCCTCTTTGTGAAGTATTTTTGCGGCCTTTCCAGTTGTTGTAGATGTCTTGTGAGGTACATACCAAAAGGGGCATTGTACTCTATAATGGGTCTAATGAGTGATGAGTAGAGGGGAACAATGACCTCTTTTTTCTTGGATGAGAAACGTTTTGTGATGAGGTGTGCCATGTAGAAGGATTTCCTGACTACTGTGGTGATGTGATTATCAAAGGAGAGACTACTGTCCACCTGTGTCCCAAGGTATCTTATCACACTTTCGGTGTTAAGTAGACTACCACCTATGTGGTAGCTCATGGGTACAGAGTTTTTACCAAAGGGGATGGCAATGCAGTTTTTGGCATTGAGCTTGAGGCCATGGCTTTGACACCAGGCATCTGTCTCAGTGACGCCCTTTTGTAGGATGTCCACATCATTAGGAGTTTCAGTTATGGCTCCTAGTTTGCAGTCATCTGTGAACTTTGTTAGCCAAAGACCTTCTGTGTTTGCCTCTACTTCAGAAAAGTAGATAGCAAACAGGAGAGGACCCAGGACTGAACCCTGTGGTACTCCACTTGTCACTGGTCTGAAGTCAGATTTGGAGTCTGCTACTTTCACAGTGTGAGTTCTGTCAGTCAGCCAGTTGGCAACCCATCTTGTGGCAAAGGGATTTATACCTAGTTTAGTGAGTTTATCTATAATTCCAGAGTGGGGGATGGTGTCAAAAGCCTTGGCGAGATCTAGATAGGCTGTGCGAACCACCTTACCCTCATCTACGGCTTTGGTGACTGCTTCAAAGAAATCAGTCATGTTTAGGAGACATGATCTGCCTTTTACAAATCCGAACTGGGTGGGGTCCAGAGTTTGAAGATTACCAATGTCTTTGTTTATAAGTTCCATGATGATACATTCCATGGCCTTGCAGACCAGGCTCATTAGGCTAATGGGGAGGTAGTTCCTGGTGTTTGTGGGGCTCCGCCTTTGTGGAGTGGGAAAACCATCACTGTGTGTCATTCAGTGGGCACAAAGCCTTAGGTGAGGCTATGATTGAACATGGTGCATGGGTTGGGTGCCAGTTCATTCTGTAGTTCATGTAGAATGCAGCTTGGGATGTTGTCAGGTCCCATGGATGCTGTGTTCTTGGCTTTGGAGAGTGTGGTTTTTACCTGTGCAGCCATGATTACAGGACCTTTGCATTCTTCCGGTATAGAGATGGGCCCTTTAGGGGGTGAGGGGGGGGGGGTAAAGTTAGCGCTGAACCTATCTGCCAGGATGTTGGCAATATCAGTTGGTTCTGTATATTTAGTGCCATTGTGCTGTAGCTCAGAGCAGATCTGAGTGTTGCCATTGAGATTCTTGACATAGCTATAGAATGCTTTGTGGTTGTCTTTAGAATCAGTGGTGATTTTATTTTCATAACTAGCTTTGTAGGATTTTATGAGGGATCTCAGCTTCTTACTGAGGCTGACCAGGTAGTTCTTTCAGTCATGAGATTTGCAACAGTTTCTTTCTTCTGTTGTAGAGTTTATTTATGGCAGGGGACCATCAGATTGGCGTCCTTTTTTTGGAGGATAGCATCTTGGTTCTATTAGGGATAGCACGATCCATGCACTCGTGTACATGGTTTTAAAGTGCATTTGTGTAAGATTCAGCAGTTGTACCACTGTTGTCCATCTGCATGGATGTCATGAAGTTTGCACTTCTGTCTTATGAAGCATGAAGTTGGCTTTGGAGAATTTTTTTTACAGTGGTTTTCCTAATTGGGGGGGGGGGGCTGGGATGTGGCTGTCTAGGCTGATTAGCTTGTGGTCGGATCTAACCAACAAGGAATTGACCTCTGATATGGAACACTGGTCACCCATGTTGGTAATGACCAGGTCTAGGATATTGCTGCCCCTGGTAGGGGTGTGGATAAGCTGATCCAAGGCATTGGAATTTATGAATTCCAGAAAACGTTGAGCAAAAGAGTTGGTACATGAGTAGTTTTCCCAATTAATGGTGGGGTAGTTGACATCGCCCATTATTAGGGTGTTGGGTCATACCCTAATATTTCCATTGTATCAGGAAATGAGGCGTGGGAATCCTGGGGCATGGTGGGGGATCTGTACCAACTTACAATTTGGACTGCGGTCTTGCCCAGAGTTAGTTGCACTTGCATAATCTTGGATGTGTTATGCTAAGCAATTAGCCTGGAGGTGAGGATATCCTTAATGAATATGGACACACCTCCACCTTTAGTATTTTGGTCCAGGTTAAGTAGCCGAAAGGTGTGGTATGAATTATAGCCTGGTAATGCAGGGGTGCTATCTGGAGCCTTGAACCAGGTCTCTGTTACTGCACAGATGTTGATGTTCTCCATTTTAAGGAGTGCCTCAAGTGAATGCATTTTGAGGTTTAGACTTCTTGCATTGAGTAGCATTACCCTCAGATTTTATTTGCTTGTACCTGTTACGGTGTTGAATTTGTCATTTGAACCTTGCCTAAAAAGAGCACTATAGGGGTGGCAAGAGGCTTAGCCAGTATCCAGAATCCCAAGGGCGAGAGGTGCAGGCCATCTCTGGCAAAGCATCGTGGTTTGTTGATCATGTCATCCCAGGCAAACAGATACTGGATCCCCTTAGAATGACACCAGAAGCTTATCCAATTGTTGAAGTCAATAATTTTGTCCTTGTACTGTGGTATCATTCTGGGTGATGGCAGGATGCTACTCATGGCTTGGATCATAACTTCCTGGTCTACAAGATTGGAGATCTCCTCCATGTCTCTTTTCATGTAGTCCGGGGAGATATGTCTCAGGTCATTCACACCAACATGGACAATGACAGAGTCATATTTATACTTGTTGTGGCGTGACCTGAATGCACCCATTATGTGTTGGATCCTGGCACCTGACAGGCAGCTGACAGTAACTTTCTCCTTTTTTAGCTTGGTGAGTGGAACATCAGTGTGCCTGACTATAGAGTCACCTATGACTAGAGTGTTGGGTACGTTGTTATGCCTTATGGGCTGTGATTCATTGGAACACTGAGTTTGTGGGCTATTTGTCATTTGGTTTATGTTGGGGGTGGAGGTTGCATGCGTTTCTGCTTTGGAGATCTCTGTTGAGCAGATTTTTATTGAGAGCCTCCACGAATGTATGTGTATTTGTGTTGCTATGTGTGTGTTTTGGTGGTGTAGGTTTTGAGGGTCTATATGATAAGTGTGGTGTGGTGCAAGTATTTACTTTCTCCTCTTGACTGTCTAGTCCAGTCTTGGGTGAAGAGAGCTTTGCTTCCAATTTGGCTATATAAGTGCATCTCTCACAGATTGTAGTGTTGAGTGGTAGGAGGAGAGAGTTGTCTGTGTACATGAGGCAATTGCTACATTGCCCCAAGATGCCCAGATTCATCAGGTAGGCAGGAGAAAACACCGGGAGCTGACCCTTAGACATGCCTGGATAGGTGTTTATTTATTAAGTACTAAAAACTATTTTCCTCTAGACAAGTGAAGAAAGTTGAATGCTGTAGTAATGTGTAGCTTATTTAGTGCTTACAATGAGTTCTGAAAAAGTGTTGAGCTCAAAGAAACAGATTTGAGTGCTAAAACTAAAAAAACTGGCTAGTTCTAAGGGAAAATCTGAAGAGCAGACTTTATGCCGCCAGGAATACTTTAACCCTAGCTAAGTGGCGATGCATAAAGTGTATTTTTTTAATATAACAGTAGCAAATGAGAAAACTGATTTAAACAATTTAACCAATAAAAAGCTAAAAACTGAGCCCCATTCCAGCAGTCTTCGATCAGACAAGTTCTAACTGCACACTCCTGCCACTAGGGTGCAGGGGAACCTTCTCCAAAAAAAGATGGTCTGGATTAGTGCTCAAGTTATACAAACAAAGGTAGATTCAGCAGGACTGAATTTAGTCTACGCTACAGCAAACAAGGCATACCAATTTCAGAAAGAAACAGTTCAAATAAACAGGCTCAATAAGCCTTTAACCAGAAACTCCCAGCTCAGAAGGGCAGAATCTACCCTCTCCTCCCAAAAGAGAGCAGACCACACCTTCTTAATGTAAAATAACAGGCCTGAAGCCCAAGTGCTTAAACCAGAACTAATACACTCTTAGAATAACAGACACTAAGCCTTCAATCAGCAACTCCCAACTTAGAAGGATGTAAGCTACCTGCCCTGCCACAACAGTGCAGACTGCAAACCTTCTTAATGTAAAACAACTGGTCTGAAGCCCAAGTGCTTCAACCAAAGACTTAGAATAACAGTTACAATTTAATCAGGCTACTATCAAGCAGTAATAAATGCAGCAGAATAAATGCAATAAAGTAGGAAGAAACACAAATACAGTAAAAGCAGATGAATAAAGTGCATTTTTATATAACAATAGAAAACAAGCAAACTGATTTAAACAAATTACCCAATTAACCAGTAAAAAAGCTCAAAACTGAGCCCTGTTCCAGCAGTCTTCAGTCAGACAAGTTCTAACTGCACATTCCTGCCATTAGGGTGCAGGGGAACCTTCTCCAAAAAGATGGCCTGGATTAGTGCTCAAGTTATAAAAACAAAGCTAGATTCAGCATGCCTGAATCTAGTCTATGCTACAGCAAACAATGCACACCAATTTCAGAAAGAAGCAGTTCAAATAAGCAGGCACAATAATCCTTTAACCAGAAATTCCCAGCTCAGAAGGGCAGAATCTCCTCCCACAAGAGTGCAGACCACAAACCTCCTTAATGTAAAATAACTGTCCTGAAGCCCAAGTGCTTAAACCAGAGCTAATACACTTTTAGAATTAACAGACACTGAGCCTTCAATAAGCAATTCCCAATTTAGAAGGATGCAAGCTACCTGCCCTGCCACAACAGTGCAGACCACAAACCTTCTTAATGTAAAACAATTGATCTGAAGCCCAAGTGCTTCACCCGAAAGGTTGGATATAAACACTTACGAGGAGACCTTATTCAGGTAGATAGGACATTAAAGTCAACTTCCTTTGGGAATGTTTGGGGTTATCAAAAAGTAGTTGAGAATCATCAGAAAATCTGTATAGGAGATTCTATAGGAATGGGAAGTGTACTAATTTTGTTCTATGATGAATGGAATAGATTACCAAATTACATTAAAGCTAGCACTAGTTTAGATTTTTTTTAAGAATAACCCAGACACTTTTTATGGGAATTACCACTTTGGTATATTGTCAGGCTAGAAGGGCATTATTGCCCATTCCTGAAATGTTTGTATGTATGTATGTAGGTATGTATATATTTGTATACATATAGTGGCTGCCAGCCTACCTAAAGATAATTTAATTTCTGTTTGCTACACTGAATTTTTAATTCCTCACTTAAGTGAAATAATGTAACAGTTGAGCATGAATCTCACAGAAAGAAAGGGCTATAATAAAGAATGAAAGTGGGATTGTGAGAGAGAATTAGCATGTGCATGCACCAACAGAGGAACAGACAAGAAAGGGGAAGGTGTAGATATTTAGGAGATGTAATGAACTTAAATTAGGCAAGAGAGAGTAAATGCTAAGAGAATAAAATTGCAAAAGGAATCCAAACTCAGAGCAACTAACAAAAACACTGGAGATAATGCAAAGAAATCAAGCAAGAGAGAGTAGCTTCATTACCAGTAATTATGGGTAATTCAGAGAAAAGCAGAGTAAGAAAATGGGGACCATCTATACAACTCATAAAGAAGGGCAAAGACAAAGGAAAAGATAATAAGAAATTCAAAGAAAGAGGGGCAAGCGATCCAGGTTATTTTAGATAAGGAGGAGGAAAGATAAGGAGAAGAGAAAGAAAAAGAAGCAAAACAAAGAGAAGGTGACTAGACAAGGTCATATGAGAAAAAGAAAGTCAACAGAAACAGGGGAGCAACAGAAAGTTGAATGTAGGCCAAAGGGAAGAAGTGACATAGGTACTGATGGTACACAAGTGTGCTCAGAGGGGAGGAGAAATGTGTAGCCCATGGTGCTAGAGAGTCTTAAATTATAACTGTCAGATATACCAACCCAACTTATAACTCACCTTCAACGGGAAGCCAATATACCTGTTCACATAAAGGTCATATAACTTAATTCATCCCAGGTCCTCCTCTTGTGATTTTGACTTATTATCCACAATTTGTGTACAAATATATATACAATTATGGTTTATTACTTAATTATTCATTTCCCAAGCAAATTCCACTTAATGCTAACCCAATTGCTTTTCATTTTCTACAATTCATAGGCCTCAAACTTTCATGGTCATTTCTACTTTTACTGTAAATAAATTCTCTACATAATGTGTACATCTTTGTATTGTTTTAATTTGTTTTAACTTGATTGGTTTAAAAGTACAGAAAGCACCCATTCTATACAAGGATTTTGCACATACCATGCTTGTAAACTGTATGGGAAGTTTGGTGGAGTATCCATATTTGTTAACAACCACATTACCTTGAGGCAGATTTCTAGAGACCCACAAACCAAATTTGTTGAGTTACAAGTCACACTAGATAAAATAAAATTGTAACATGTTACAGGACCCACTTGATGTCGATTGAAAATCATGTTTGATTCCTAAATATACTGAATGAACTCCATCGTCCTTTGGGAGACTTTAACTATCCTTTGATAAAATGGGATTCATGTACTTCAAACATATTCAATGCTGAAAAAATGCCTTGATTTCATGAACAAGAACTCCCTAAACCAAATTAAAAGAACTCATTAAAGGACAAAATATTCTTGAATTCTTGACCAGTCCTTACAAATGACACATTTATATGCAGTAGCCCACTGATATAACTTCTCCAGTTAAATCTGATAACAAATTTGTAATCTCATTCAAAATCTCTAAACCAACAGATGTCAATATCATAATATTCAAAGACTTCAAATGTAGTAACCGCCTACAATTCTGTGATGAAGTCTGAAAATTCAGGTGTAAATGTAACTCCCAAAATATTAATATGACTATATATAAATGCATTAACTTGACAGTTCCTATCAGAACCAAACAGAAGGGGACATTCCAAAGCAAACCAGCCTGGTCATCCATTTGCATAAATAAACTATGCAATAAAAGAAAAAAATGTTCTTAGAATATACAGCAAAACTAAAAACCCACAAATCAAAGACAGCATAAAAAGTTATCAAAGGTACTGAAAAATAACATTGGAAAACAAAGGCATCCAATGAACTTAGACTCACATCAGAAGCTAAGGATAATTACAACTATTTCTTTACTTACATTAGGAATTGAAAAAAGTATATCCAACATTGCTCTGAACTTATTAAGAAGACTCAGATCCACTGAATATTGCAAATATTAAAGCTAACATATTGAGGGAAAATTTCAACCCTGAGACAACTATAGAAGATCCTCAGATTCAAAAGGATCTCAAATTCCCTATTATCACAAAAGAAACCCCCAAAACACTTCCATAAAAGTACATTCCAAAGCAAAAAAATACATTATCCATGGGGCCAGATAACACACCTGGCTGCCTGCTGAATATAACTAAATATGCACTGGTGGACCAACACCTACAGCTATTCAAACCTGACTTTAGCCACTGGCTTTATCCCAGAAGTGTGGCACATAGCAGCTGTGATGACACTTCACAAAGTCAGACTCACTGTGGACCCCAAAAACTATAGAACAATTAACCTGATGAGCCTTATCTACAAGGTCTTGGAACAGGTCATAAGTGACCTGATAAACTATGCTTTGCTAAGGGTAGAGCCTGTCTAATGGATCTGGCAAATTTCTTTTCAGAGAGAAACTCAAGCCATTGATAGTGGTCATGCTGTCCATGCAGCATATCTTGACCTTGTCAAAGTATTTGATACCATATCACATGCTGGCATTCTTAACAAACTAAATGCACTCCAAAGTGATCCCTTTGTAGTTATATGGATAGCAAATTGGCTGAGGGACAGAACCCACACAGTGAGGGTAACAGGTACATCTTCAGAGAGCATGAAAGTAACCAGTGGTGTTCCTTGTGGATCCATACTAGGATGTCTACTATTTGGCATATACTTCTCTGATCTCTAAATCAAAAATGAGGATCTGTAGCTATACACTGGATGTCATCCTGAAATTTCCTTCTGACCTGCAGAGGCTATGACTTGAATCCACACCTTAATAGCTAGTGCACAGAAAATGGGCTAAAACTAAATGCTAAAACTGCAATATTGTCACATTTGGTAAACAGTTCCTCAATACAGCTTATATTATATCCAACATTCCATTTCAAATTTGATATGTTATGAGACATCTGGGAACTTGGGGAGATAAGTAATTATTTTTACTTTGATCATCATGTCACAACAGTGTTTACAGAATCTTACTACCCGGCACAGCTGAGCACAAAAGGCATAGCCTCTAGTTCCAAAGAAGTCCTTACCACTCTATATCCCACACTAATCTGGCCCATCATAAAATGTAATCCCCTTTTTCAGATGCATCTTACAAAATATATTAGGCAGTTAGCAAAACAATAGAGGTTCCTAACAAAAAGATCCCAGACCTAAAATGCCTGTGCTACCAGGAGAGGCAAGAGGCAGCATTCCTGTATTTTGTATCCTATAGACTCCTTAGGGTTGATCTGTGCCATTAGGGATTTGGCAGTCTAAGACCTCATACAGCTCCACTAATCAAACAGTCTAGTTAAAATTAGGACCACAGATTTGAACCTGCTTCTGCAAATAACAAATTATGGTGGGAAGACAGATTCATTGCACAATGACTACCCATTCTTGTAATAAGTTTTGACTCCTTCTCTAACAATGTGACACACCATCTTCCTTTAAGAAGTTAGACAATTGGATGGACATTCAAAACTTTGCCCCTGGCATAACTGACATATTGTTCCTTGAAAAAGTGAGGTAAGGTCTAAATGTTGGTTCTAGGAAGACATAAATGGCTACATGGCCCAGTTGCATTTTATTTTTCATGATTTTATGACTGCTTTGTAACCATGTGTGAATATACCTCTCAACTGTTCGGATTTTTGTAGAATGTCCAGATTTTTGCCTCATATTTTTGGTCTACTTCTCAGAAAATTGTAGTCTTCTGGCAAGTCACTAGCAAATCATTGAGGAATGAAGTCAGAAAATAATGGCAGATAATTGAGTTTCAGACTTCATATCCTTCAGAAAATTCATGCTAATGAAATACCTGTTATTCTAGCAACTTTCTAAGTTTGTAAGAGCAATATGTAAAAAGTGTCCCTATTTGTAGACCTTTTGTGGCTTTGTCCAGATTTTTTGCTCTAAGAGGTTGAGAGGCATGTGTGTGAATGATCATTCACCTGTGATGTGCCTGCAATTAGTCATTACTGATCAGTGCACTACCACACTAAACAAATATAAATATAATATGATTGTACTACATCTTGCAACTTGTACTGCTATCTAACAGCTCATGTTAGTATTTTTTCCTCTCTGCTGTTTTTGCTCTCACATTGCATGTGTTTGTATGTTTACTGTTTTGTTATCTTTGCTGGTACCTTGATACTACCAGGCTTGGCCTGAGATTGGTCCTGTGAGATCAGTGTTCTACCCTAGCAAACAAACCTAAATAAATAAATAATCAAAATAAGGAAATTTGTAAGAGATGTGGATATATTCCTGCTACAGGAAATGGAACTAAAAGGAAAGCGGAAAGTGTTAATAAAGAAGTGCCCAAAATGAATGACAGGTAATAAAGAGAAGTAGAGCGGGGACTGTCATTCTGTTCAGGAAATGTCTAACAGTAAAAGAGAATGGCGTACTCAGTAATAAAGAAGGGAGATGAATAATTTGGAGATAGAAAAATAAAATGAACATGTTAAATAGAAAGTGTTTATATACCCAACAGAGATGGGCACAGAATAAGTTCATTGAGAAATTGTTCAAGTAATGTGACACAGTGGAGTACATAAGGGATTACTGTGTTATGCCACTTTAATGCCACAAAGTTGTAAAACACGAGGAAGAGAAGACAAACATCAGGATACAGATGGACATAAGATGGGCAATGAAAAAAAAGGATGAAAATATAACTGAAGAGAAAGACACAGAGAAGACAGAGGCAGCATACATTTACCAGGGGAAAAAAAACAGGAGAATAGGTTTCACTGGTGTATGGTAAAGTGAGAATGCAAACTATATACAAATTAAAAACAGCAGTATCATACCACTTAGCTCCATATTGAAATGTCATCTGTTCCATTCCCCTTTAAATTTCTTTTTTGCCTCTCTGCACCCCCTCTCCACCCAAATTTATACATACCAACTCCAAGATCACCATACCTTGGTAAAAATGTGAATATTTTGAGAAATAGCAACCTTGGATTTTGTATGTGTAACTGAATGTTTGGTCATCTAATCTCCACATTTCAAGACTTGGCAATCTGAGTTATGGCATTTCAAATGGTTATCTGCACTGGTAGTACCGAGATTATCTAGGAAAGTGGAAACAACAGGGGAAGGGTAGTGGAGAGGGAGCATGTCAAGATGAAGATCAGAGGGTGAGCAAAAGAGACTTGGAGAAGGGTCAAACAGATTAATGAGGGAAAACAAAAAAAAAAGAAATCTAGAGTTGAAGGTCCAGTGGTGGAAAGGGATTAAGGCAGCAAGCAGAAGGAAAGAACAGAAGATTAATAAAAGAAAAAGAAAGGTACTAAGTTGGAGAATAAATAAAAGGGGAGAAGAACATAAGCTATGATGGCAGAGGAGGAGATCTCAATGGTAAAATAACAGTAGAAGATTAAGACAAGGGGAAGAAATCAAGTTTCTTTTAAAATATGTATAACAAAGACAAGGCAAGAAAAGAATGAATGAGAGTTAAATAGGGGAATGAAGGTTAAGGGAAGAAGAAGAGAGGTGCTGACAATCTAGACAAAAGGTAAGATTAGTCATAAGAGACCTTAAAGTTGAAAATATGCCCGGGAAGGATGGATACACCTCTGTGTTTTACAAAATAACGAGGGAAGATATACAGGAAGAACTAACAGGGATTTATATCCTGGGGAAGGAAGAAGGAGGGAGGTTTCTACCAAATATAATGCAGGAGTCAAAAATCCTACCAATTCCTAAAGAAAGGGTGAAACAACAGAAACATATACATTAGGGCATTTATTTTTTCATAAATAATGGTGAAAATACTACCTTTTCAGCTACTTTGGCATTCTTCTTTCATATACTACCCCTAATTCTTTGTGCCATTTGGCTACATCCCCTCTGATTCTAGCTTTGACCATCTTATTCAGACTTCCCTTCTCCTCAACCACCACTCCCAGATACTTGAAGCGGTTAACCTGTTCCACTATTTTCCCTTCTATTTCAATTCTCAGCTTCTTCTGAACTCTATTTGCTGCTGTTACAACTGCCTTATCTGTACTCAGTTTCATCCCATATGCCTTCAGTTTTGCATTCCATTCCATTCCCCTATCCTTTGCTGAAGTTCTTGCTCAGAATTTGCCTGTAATGCCACGTCATCTGCTTACAGTAACTATGAGACTGAACACTGTTCGTAATTGAGTCATTGGGCCCTTGTACATAACTTGCACTGATTCTACCAATGTTTCTGGGAATTAGAACCACCACAGGACTGCCCAAATTAGCTTTCTTGGGACCTTGCCATATGCTTTCTCCAAGTCTAGGGATGCCTAGTAGCCTCTTTCCTCATTTCTAGCTTCTTATCAACTATTTATCTTGCTGCAAACATTTGTGTCAGTCGTGCTGGAGCCTGATCCAAACTGCTCATTTCCCATCTTACTTTGTACTACTCTGCATATTCATTTATCATTCACCCTCTCCAGAACTTTCATGCCATGTGACAGGAAGTTGATACCTCTGTACGACCCACAATTGTAAATGCCCCCTTTGTTCTTGAAAACTGGCAGTATTATGTTATTTTCCAGTCAACTAGAATACAGATTTTTCTCCAAACTGCTATGAGAACCCATAGGAGCATTTTCTCCCCTATCTCATCCAGCATCTTTATCATATTTGCTGTGATGTCATATGAGCCTGCTGCTTTCCCTGACTTCATTTTCTTAATGATGCTCTTACTTTTTCTATGGTAGCTTCCTCCTCTTCTCTCATCATAGGTTGTGTCTGAGGCAGGTGCAGCTTCTGTGGGGTTTTATTCATTCAGAAGCTGCTGGAAGTATTGCTTCCATCTCCTTTTGATGTCCTGTGGACTGGTTACTAGGTTGTTGGTGGCATTCTTTATGAACAGTGTCTGGCTATCTTCTTTATCTTTCTATCTTTGCCTTACAAACTGATATAGTTTCTTTTGTACCATCTACTGAGTTACTTTCCAGAAGCTAGCAGAGTGCCTCTGATGCTTTGCTGTCTATTGCAACTCCTTTTTTGCTTCTTTGTTTGCCAACCAGTATTCCCTCTTAGCCTTACTGTCTTTTCTATAGCCCACTTTCTCCTGCACCCTCTTTTCTTTTGCTGACTTACTGGATTTGTATATTCTGCCACCAGCTTACCTTGTGTACCTTATTTCCATACCTGGCTCGGCTGCATATCTGTTCTGTAGTCTCACACATGCAGTTTTGATGTGCAGCCATTCTTCTTCAAGTCCACCTATTTCTTCTTCTTCTTGAGATGCTAGAGCCCTGAGCAATTCCTTGACCTGTTGTGCTTTCTTTCCAGTCAACTTTCAGGTGTCCAACCTAGTCTCTTTTGACTTTAGAGCATTTTCTAATGACTGCTTGCAGTTGATTGTGGCAACCAGTGGTTTATCCTGTGAGCTGAATGTTTCACTGGAGATAACTCTGCAATCACTGGTTAGACCCCAGTACCCTTTCCTTACTAGGAGGAAGCCTGCCTGAGTTGCATGTTGGCCGTTCTTGTATGTTATCTTGTGGGGGTCTCTCTTTCTGAACCATGTGTTGGCTACTATCAAGACATTTGTCAGATAAAAGTCTAGAATGGCCTCTGCATTTTTATTCCTGTTGCCCCACCCATGTGAATCCAGGCAGTCCCCATATCCTGTTCTGTCTGTTCCAATATGTGCATTCAGGTCACCCATTATCAACACCAATTCCTGTTGTCCTGCTTTATCTATAGGTCCTGCCACTGCTGCCTGAATGCACTCTTTTCCTCACTATCTCAACCCTGCTGTGGGGCATAAGCTCATATTATGAATGCTGTCCTATCATACAATAGGCATGTAATACTCATGGGTATGCAATACTAGCATGGGAGGTGTTATGCTTTTTGGAGAGGTACTACAGAAATGAGGACAATAAAAAAGGGTTATACTATTTGATATCAAAAATGTATTTGATTCACTAAGGTGGGAGTTCATATTAGAGACCCTCAAGGAGTGGTTAGCTGAAGAATCATTTATGAACTGGATTAGGGTTATATATAACAACCCTTAAGAAAAACAAAACAAACAAAAAAGATGTATATCTATCAAGTAGAGCCACTGGAGTGATCTCCGGGGTGAACTTTCTAGTTCCCATCCACTCATCAAGATTTCTCTTGAAGAGGGCCAGTGAGGTGCTCTGCTTGACATGTATGGGAAGTCTATTCCAGAGCATCGGCAGTCTCTGGGTTATGGGCAGTCTCTAGGTTATGAACCTGTCCCTCCAGCATGTTCTGTTGATTGTGGTAATGAGGCTGAGGTCTCTGGAGCATGTGATGCAGAGGGATTGGGATTTCTTTAGATGTAGCATTTCTAACAGAGCTGGGTCAGACATGGCTTTGTAAGTCAAGCAGAGATCGCCTCTTAGTAGACAATATGAGACAGAAAATAGCTGGAGTTTTTTGAGTCTGTCCATGTCGGACATGTGTTTAAGGCCTAGGATCTTCTTTGTGAGGTACTTTTGTGGCCTTTCCAGCTTTGTGAGGCTTCCTTTGGAAACCACAGCATATAGATTGTGATACTATCACTGTAATGCTTGTTGTGGGCAGCCTTTGTAAAAACTGATGCATATTTTTCCACTCATGTATGTTATGCACAGGTCTGTAGTGTTTTTAACATAGAACTCTGTTTGCTGACCACAGCGGCCCATGACAGAATCCTGCATACCCACCCCATCCAAAAGTAGAAACTTTCAGTGGCTGTATAGAAAAAGGAATCTCTGTAAGTTTATTTAGAATAGGTTTTCTTTCCTCCATATATATATTGCAATTTTCAGTATTATACTGTGGCAACTCCTAACGGAGCAGCCAAAAGAAGATATACATATGTATGTATGTATGCACACACACACACACACACACACACACACACACACACACACACACACACACACACACACACACACACACACACATATATATATATATATATTCATTTATTTATTACATTTGTTGACCGGGCTAGTCTAGCTGGATATATGTCCATTTTCAGTAGAGGCCCAGGGAGAAAAGCTCCAAACACGAATAATGACAAAGTTAACAATGTTCAGAACCAGTAATAATCACAATACAGAGCTAGTATTGGTCTACTGAACAGTTGTAATAATAAATTTGTATATTAAATAATTATAGTAAAAATTAAACTAAACAATTCTACAAAATTTAAACTAAACAATTCTACAAAAAATTAAACTAAACAATTTTTACAAATCATACTAGAAGGTATGAGCAAGTCTTAGATAAGGGAAATAATATATATGTTATTCTCATATAACAGAGTAGGAGTTGTAAGTAGAATTGAAGGCAAAGGTTACAGGAGTAGGGATAGGGTTAAGAATATAAAGTGGAAAAAAGATGTCAGTGAGGGTTAGTACATGGACAAAGCCAGTGAGTTTTCAGATGTTCTTTAAGATGTTTTTTTAAAAAGAGAAGTAGAAGCGATGGTAGATAATTCAGCAGGAAGCTGATTCCAGAATTTACCTGCAGTGTTTGAGAAAAGTGAATCCCCGGCTTTGTTGTTAGCTTTATTTGATAAAACTAGAAGCTTGTTAGCAGAGCGTAGTGTAGGTAGATTAGTATAAGGAGTAATTAGATTAGTCAGGATAGGGGTGTTGTTAGGGAGGTATAGAATCATTTGCGTAATAAGCAATTGTTGAAAGAGTATATGGTTTTGCAGTTCTAGCCATCCAAGTTGTTTGAGGTTAAGGCAGTGGTGAGTTTTAAAGGGGGAACTCGTGATGAATCTAGCTATGCTATTATAACATATGGAGAGTTTAGAGAGGTTGTTTTTGGATAGGTTGGTATATGACAGAGGCATAGAAAAGGGTGGAAATGAGGTGGGTCTGAGCAATTGTTTTCCTTGCAGAAGGGGTGAGGAAGGTTTTTATTCTATAGAGGGTGCCAAGTTTTCTGTTAACAGACTTTATAGTGGAGTTTATGTGTTCATCGTAGTTGAGATGATTATCAATAGTTACACCTAGTAGGCGGGTTGTAGTCTCTGGGAAGATGTTGGTACCATTGTTAGAGGTTATAGAGAAGAAAGGAATGGATGATTTGTGAGTAGGAGTAAAAAGCAGTAGTTTTGTTTTTTTGGGGGTTTAAGAGGAGGCAGTGTTGCATAAACCAGTTTTCAACATTCTGAAAAACAGTTTGGGTGAGGGAGTGGAGAGAGGATATATCCTTGGCTGTACATATTAAGGTGGAGTCGTCTGCATATTGAATGCAGGTGGCTTGAGGTACGTTCATGTGTAAGTTGTTAATAAATAAGGAGAAGAGTAGGGGACCTAGGATAGAGCCCTGGGATACTCCAATATTTACTGGAAGTAGTGAAGATAGATTGTTATGCCAAAGTACTGCTTGCTGTCTATTTTCTAGATAAGATCTAAACCATTGTATGGCTTGGGGATCAAGTTTGTCAAGCAGTAGGTTATGGTTTACCATGTCAAAGGCTTTTGACAGGTCAATAAATAGTGCAGAGGAAAATGCGTTGCTGTTGCGGTTTTTATATATAGAGTCGGTAAAGGATAAAAGGGCAGTAGATGTGCTATGAAATGGCCTAAAGCCATCTTGGCAGTTTGCCAGTAGGTTATTTTGTAGTAAGTGGTTAAGTAGTTGTTTGTGAATACATTTTTCCATTATCTTAGCTAATGGGGAGAGTAGAGCAATAGGGCGAAAGTTAGAAAGCTCTGTAGATGGTCCTCCTTTATGTAGAGGGATGATATGGGATATTTTCCATAGAGCAGGGATTTTGCCCTCAGAGATAGTTCTGGTAATAAGGATAGAAATGGGATAATCTATGGCTTTTGCAACTATTTGTAGGTATCCAGATGGGAGTCGGTCCACAGAAGGGGTGCAAGGTTTCAATTTTTGAAGTAGCTTACAGATGAGAGATGTAGATACAGGTTGTATTTGAAAGGTAGGTAATGAAGTATTGCAGATATTTGGTTGGGATACAGTGATGGGTGGTAAAGAATTGGCCAGGGCTTGAATGGCTTCTGTAAAGTAGTTATTAAAGGCATCAGCGATCAGGTTGGAGTTGCTATGGTTGAAACCGATTGTGTCTGGAGTAGTAGTGTGACCTGGCTGAAGGAGTTTGGTTACTGCAGACCAGAATTTTTGTGGAGTTTGTTGATTGTTTTTTTGAAGGTATAGGTAGAAATCTTTTTTGTCTCTAAGAATATCCTTCTTGGTGGCATTTCTTAGCTGTTTAAATTGGAGGTGGGTTGTTGGACATTTGGTAGATCTCCATTTAGCCCAGCTTTTATTTCTGAGTAGTATCTTTTGCCTAGTTTGTTTTGTGAGCCAGGGGGCAGATTTGGTTTTTATTCTAGTGGAGCGATAAGGTGCATGGGAGTCTAGGATTTGAAGAAAGTTAGTATTAAAGTAGGTAACAGCTTCGTCTAGTTCTAGATAGGTTAGTGGTGACCAGTCACATGCTTGCAATTCAGTTAAGCAGCTGTCTGGATTAAATCCTTTTTTTAAGCGGGAGGTTTTGAGATTATGAATAGGTGCAATATGGACTTTTTGTCTAATAATGTAGGTAAGTATGTGGTCACTGATATCATCTGGGAGGGTTCCTGGAGTATAAGATTTAGGGTGGCTGTTAATAAGGATCCAGTCCAAAGTACTTTCCTTTTTACTGGGTTTATGGATTCTTGTAGTAGTTGTTATTAATTGTGAGAATCCAAAGAGGTTTATGTGGTTGGTAGGGTTTAGAGAACTGCAAGTAGACCAGTCTATGTTAACGTCACCAAGTATAATGGTCTCCTGGGGTAGTTGGGTAGAGAGGTGGCTCAGCAGGTTCTCTAGAGAATTTGTATTATTACCTGGAGGTAGATACATGCAGATTATATAGATTGATTTGGAGTTATTGATTTGGAGTTTGATGGTTAGGGTTTCAGATTTGGTGTCTAATGATGGAAGCACATTAACTGGGGAAATTTGGAGGTTAGATTTATAGAGAATGGCTATACCCCCACCTTTTTTATTTTACGGTCATTTCTGAGGATGTTGTAGCCAGGAGGGCTAATTTCCTGGACTAGAGTAGATGGTTTTAGCCAAGTTTCTGTAAGACAAAGAATGTCGAATGAGTGTACATCAAGGAGTGCATGCAGGTGGGAAAGTTTATTGTTAATACTTCTGATGTTAAGGTGAGCTATCAGAAGGGAGTTAGATTTTTTTTAATAGTAGAAACTATAGGTACTGTTAACTTGGTAGGGTTAGTAGTGGAGTCAGTATAGGGGCCAGGGTTTGGATGAATGTCACCATCTAGGAGGGGGTGTTGCTGGGGGTATTTGAGAGATTTTAGGAGTTTATAGAGGTTACTGAAAGTCTTTTTGGTAGAGAAGTAAATAATGTGGGTTGTTCTGTGGAACTTTGGTAATATATAGTTAGAGTAACATGTTATGTTACTATGGTTAAGGGAGAAGGTGAGTAAATATGGTATATATATATATATATATATATATATATATATATATATATATATATATATATATATATATATATATATATATATATATATATATATATATATATATATATATATATATATATATATATATATACATACATGCATTTCAGAATGTAGAGTTCAGAGTTCAGAATGTTGACAATCAGAAAAGAAGTGTCAGAATGTAGACAGGCCAAATGTAGAAAATTGAGACTGTAGACAGAGGTAAGTGGGTTGTTATTAGGCCTGAGAAAGCATTTGTGCAAATGTTGGAGGGTTAGGGTTAGAGTAAAGGTTAAATAAGGGAATATCTATGTTGATGCATGTGTCTGCATCTGAGGTGAGCCTGTTTTGCGTAGTAGTAGTGTCAAAGAAAGGGGTTTCTAAGGTAAGGTACAGGGTGAAGGTAAGAGGCAAGGGCAGGCTTAATGTTAACATGCATTAGTAAGGTGATGCAGGGTGGAAAAACTAATGTGTGGTTTGGATGTATTTTGTCATTACTGCATTCTTCATTTTAATGCCTGTAGTTTTAAATATACTCATAAATACATACTTGCACAAACGTGCACACACACACACACACACGCACACGCACACGCACACGCACACACACACACACACACACACACACACACACACACACACACACACGTTTGTGTATAATGTGTGTGTGTCTGTATAACCTTAATGTAAACAAAGCCAACATGCACTGTACCATCAATTTTGCAGTTAACATGGATATATAGGTTCATAAGTATATACTAGGCTAACAACTAATGGGGCCTTTATAAGCCTAGCCATGCAACCCAGATGTATCCAATGAGTTATTGTGCCTCAGAGGCTATTTTAAGGGGTATATGTTAGTTAGGGCACAATTTAATGGCTACCTCAGTCCATCTGAGACATAGATGTCAGACCAGTAGTAAATTTTTGATTTCCCATTCACTAGTCCGGGATACACTTGAATAGGGTTAGGGAAGGTTTCTGCTTCACATGGATGGGATGCCTATTCCAGAGAATGGAGATTCTCTGAGATACATATCTGTCCCTCCAGCATATCCTATTTAAGTCACAAGTAAAGTTTAAATTCTTAGCTCTAGTAGTTCTGGTGCTGTTCATTTGGCTGTGCAAATGGTCCATCAGAGCAGGATGCAAGGATGCTTTGTATGCCAGGCATAAATTACTTCTCAGCAATCTGTAGGAAATAGAGCATTGAGATAAAGCTTTGAGGTGATCTGCATAGGTCATTGTGTTTACACCCTGTATTCTTTTTGTGAGTAACTTTTGTGGCTGTTCCAGTTTTTGCATGTGTCAGGTCAGATAAATACCAAAGGGGCATTATATTCAATGATGGGTCTGATGACGGCTGAGTATAGTGGCATGATGACTTCCATGGATCTAGATGCCATGCACTTACTTATAAGCTGAGTGATATAAAAGGATTTTCTTACAACCTTAGACACATGTTGCTCAAAAGCCAGCTTACTATCTATGTGGATCTCCACATGTCTGACTACTGTGTCTAATTTTAGGGGTGTTCTATCAATGACAACGACGTAGTTTCCCCTGAGTGGATGACTTCTCAAAAGGTACTATCATGCATTCCTTGTCACTGAGTTTTAAGGCATGGCTTTGGTAATAGTCATTTGTCTGTGTTAGACCTTGGAAGATTTCTATGACTGCTTCTAGCTTGCACTCATCTGCAGATTTGGTCTGCCAGAGGTCACACTGACATTATGCCATTATTAATAATTTCCATGATAATTCTTTCCACAACTTTGCATATTAGACTAGTCAGACTAATAGGTCTGTAGTTTCCAGGACCATTGATGGTCTGCAGTTGTGAAGAGGGATGACTGTTGCAATTTTCCATTCATGTGGCACGAAGCCTGTGCGGAGGCTATGGTTGAATAGTGACACCAGTAGCCTGATAGGTCATATTTCAGGTTATTTAGGAGGTGTCCTTGGATAATATTGGGGCCCTTCAAAGATTTATTCTTGGCCTTACAGAGTGCATCTAAGACCTTCTCTGTACTGGTAGTTGGAGGGGTTATATTAGATGGTATTTCCCGGAGGGTGGCTGGGGTTGGGAAGGCTGGTGTAAAGTTGGAACTGAGTTTGTCAGTCAGAAGATTTGCTATATTTCCCCAGTCTGAGAAAGTGGCTCATTTACCAACAGTTGGCACACTGTGTGCTGCTTTTGAGGTTTCAGACATAGCTAAAGTGGGAGTTATGATAGTCCTTGGCCATGGACACTATCTTTACCTTAAAATTTGCTTTGTTGCACTTAATTATTTCTCTTAGTTGTCTATTTTGTTTGATTAGAAAGTTTTTATCTTTTTAGGTATTACACTTCCTAATTTCACCTATGACTTTTTTTCTTTAGTTGTATGTCCAATTTAATTTTGGATTCCAGCAGGGTGGTTTGTTTTTTGAGTTAGTTACAGATTTACTTTGTGTAGAGACAACAGGCCCTATGCAGTCACTGACATGACTGTACAGAGCTTCTGTGAATAATTTTGCATAGGCTCCTGTGTTATCTTGGTCTGAAGGGGCTTGACATTTTGACAGGTTATCTCTTAATAAAAGGTAGATTGCCTTGGCACAGTTTCTAAATGTCACAGGGCTTGCTGGGATTGTATAACCTGAACTCTTGTTTGTTGCAATGCCCCTTTAATTATAAAAAAAAAAAACAAAAAAAAAAAAAAAAAACACTGCCATGCCCTTTAATTACACTGAACACTCAGACTAGCTCGGAGTAACACTTTTCAGAATCCCAACCTAAATGTTTAATGTTTGCAGATGAATGCATTCTATTTGCAGATGCTATAAACATCAATGGTATTCATACATAGATATGATAATTTCAAGCCTGAAATATAACTAGAATGTAAACTTAAGAAAATGGTGATATACGAAAAAAGACAACAGAAAAACAAAGGGCTAAGGAGAAAGAACTGAGGAAGCCAGTGAGGCTAGAAGTAAAATAGCTTTGAATATGGTTTGGGAGATAGTGAAAATGACCAGAGAGATAGAGGAATCACCAAAAGCTAAAGAAAGAAACAGAAGAGCGCTTGATAAGATGAAAGGGGAAGGCCTAAATCTTTAGAGTTTTCATTTGCAGTTAATATAGTAAAGGTGATGATAATTCCAAGGGAAGGATATGCTTGGTTGAATTTTTTCATTAAAGGGAAGGAAAGGTAATTAATGAAATAAAAAAATTTAATATTTGGGAGGGGTTGACATAATGGTTAAAGTGTTTACTCACAGACACAAGATACAAGATTTGATTCTCAATTTTGAGGGAAATTGGCTAGGCTTAAAATGTCCCACAAAAGCAGCTAGCCTAGTACCTTTCTATGAAATTATGAACAGATTTACCAGAGAGAATAAAAGGCAATACTTAGCAAAGAAAGGCTTAGGACCACTGTACACAATGTACGTTGGGGATTTATTATTGTCTGGCCAGCCAATCAGTTTTTAAAGAAACTAACAAAAAATGAACACCTACATTTGTGTAGAGCCAGAGAAAACAGAAGGGAAGAATGAGAAGAAGATCCAGGAGGAAGAAATAAGAGAGAATGTCACTGATGAACTAAAGTAATGGGAGCAGAAGGACCGCAAAATTAAACAAACTGCTGAAAACACAAAAAACGAAATGCAAAGAGCAAACACCTAATGCCAAAACTACTTAGACAGATTTATAGTAAGCGCTTTCGGAAGAAAGAAGGAAAGATATTTGTCTCTCTGAAAGCGCTTACAATAAATCTAAGTAGTTTTGGCGTTAGGTGTTTGCTCTTCGTATTTCGTTTTTTATGGGAGCAGAAGGAGACATTGAAAGATAATGTGCATTCATTCATTCATTCATTATTTAGAGAATTACTGGGCCTATGGATGTCTTTCAGCCACTGTGGGAGCCAACAGACACATGCAGTGTGCAACATATTGACATTTGCATTACAGATGACCGAAAATTAATTATTAAATACAGTGACGTAAAAGCGTTTTTTTGCCTTGTAGAAAAATATCATCAGTAAATGCAACATTATGTCTGCATATATATGTGCCTGTGGTGAATTACAATAGGGTTGACAGGGCCCACAGCTTCAGGGAGCCCATATTTAGCCAACAAAACAATTTAATTTTAATGTTTCCGCACCTATAGCATGACCTGCAGAATAAAAATGAATGCAGGATAACACTACAGACCTTGCATTAGCATTTCATAATTATTATTGTTTCAGATACCTAGCATTTTTATGAGCAACCCAACAGCCCTGGTGAAGTGACATGCTTAGAGACACACAGTATTCATAAAAAGAAAGAGTCAGACCCTACATCCTTTGACAACAGGAAGCGTCTCATTAAGAGCTTGGAACCTTACTACAGTGCACAAACTGCCAGAACATCATTGACACTTCCAATTTCTGATAAATTACTCAGAATAACAGTCAGTTATTAGTTCCAGTTATTGTAGTTTCATAGTTTTGCTGTTCAGAAAATGCATCTTACTGCAAAATCTATTGTGTTGTTAACTTTATTTAAGAGAATTAGAGTTGCCTTGCAATTCAGAACTGCATTTTGCCATCAATAGTACAGGGGCTCAACATGTTTACTTCAATATGCCTACTTTGTGACTTAAGCAAGATGTAATTGATGGTCACATATGCTTGGTCCCTGCATCCCACTGTTCCATTTACAGCTTATGAATTAGTATAGTGATTTAATGCAATTATTTCCAAGGTCAAGGGTGTGGGCTTCAAACCCTTCCCCCTCCTTATTTTAGCCTGACAGTTGTCACAGAGGGTTACTGCTGGTAGCTGTAGCTCCTGTGGCCCATAATTTCATTCCCTCAGCCATTATTTGCCTACTGTGTGATATTGCATAAGTCACTTAACAAGACAGTGCTTTGGGGTAACTGGAAATGTAGGCTAGGCTCCTCAATAATCCCATGGGCTATAACCCTAATAACTACCTTTGAACCAGAGTACTTATGGTGTAAAGAGCAGAATCAGACAGGATTCTACTCATAAACAGGAGCATTATCATATGAGCCATGTCCTTTGGGTATGATCCTTGATTCCTTGTTTTGTTAAATGCTGACAGTGTGTTTATTATTTAGCAGTTAATAAACTGAACAGCATGTAGTCTATAAGGTAAAGTTAATATTTTAACTATAAATGCATTTTTTAATTTAGCTTGTTTCAGCAGGCACACTGGTGTAAAATTATATATGTTTGGGAAACAGCAGCTGTCTATCACCTAGCCAAGATGAGTAAGGCAACTGGCTGTTAAGGAGCTGCTTCTGTTTTAGTACAGGGTTTGATTCACTCATAGGTTCATAGGTTCATAGGTTGGTACTAGGCTATCGGCCCTAGGGCCTCTACAAGTCTAGCCATAAGATTCCTTGGCTATTTCTTCCCACACTATTTACTTCCCTGGACCCCTGTCTAGCAGGGTGACTGACATGATCCCCGGGGTGAATTTCCTATCTCCCATCCAATCATCAAACTTCCTTTTGAAGAGGGCCAAAGAGGCGCTCTGCTTGACATGTATGGGCAGTCTATTCCAGAGTTTGGGGAGTCTCTGAGTCAGGAACCTATCCTTCCAGCATGTTTTGTTCATTGTGATGACAAGGTTTAGATCCCTGGAGCTTGTGTCCCTGAGGGATTGGGATTTCTTTATGTGTAGCATGTCCAACAGCTCTGGATTGACATGGCCTTGTATGTTAAGCAGAGATCGCCTCTGAGTAGATGATATGAGACAGAGTATAGGTGGAGTTTTTTTATATACAGTCAGCATAGGGCATCTGCTTTAGGCCTGTGATTCTTTTAGTGAGGTATTTCTGTGGCCTTTCCAGTTGTTGCAGATGTCTTGAGAGGTACATACCAAATGGGGCATTGTATTCTGTAATGGGTCTAATAAAGGATGAGTACAGTGGGAAAATGACCTCCTTTTTTCTGGATGAAAAGCCCTTAGTGATGAGGTGTGCCACATAGAAGGATTTCCTGACTGTTGTGACAATGTGATTATCGAAGGTGAGACCACTGTCCACTGTGTCCCTAAGTCTCTTATCACACTTTCGGTGTTTAGTGTACTGCCAGCTATATGGTAATTCATGGGTACATATTTTTTCCCAAAGGGGATAACTATACATTTCTTGGCATTGACCTTGACCCCATGACTCTGGCACCATGCATCTGTTTCTGTAAGGCCCTTTTTCAGAATATCCACATCATCTGGGGATTCAATAATGGCTCCCAGTTTGCAGTCATCTGCGGACTTTGTTAGCCAGAGTCCCTTAGTGTTGGCCTGTATGTCAGAGAAGTAGATGCCAAACAAGAACGGTCCCAGGACTGAACCCTGAGGTACTCCACTTGTCAATTGTCTGGAGCTGGATTTGGAGTCGGCTACTTTTACAGTGTGGATTCTGTCAGTAAGCCAGCTGGCAACCCATCAAGTGATGTAGATTTGGCAATAACTTCACCCCCTGTCCCCACCAGAAATACCCCAAAGCATTGCTGACACCAGTTCTCTGCCAAGTATTTCCAAAGAACAGGTCATACAAGCACACTCCAAGGCAAAAAAAATGGCCTCTGTGGGACCAGATAACATCCCAGGCTGCTTACTAAACAATCTATAACAAGATCTAGTGGAACCACTCTGCAATCTCTTTAACCATTGCCTGAGTACTAGATTTGTCTAGGCACAGTGGAGAACAGCAACAGTAATCCCTTCACACAAAGGGGGTCCATCAACTGACCCTGGGAACTGTTGACCCATATACCTAACCAGGCTTATCTGCAAGGCCATGGAAACAATGATCATGGACCTTATCCACAAGGACATAGGTGACTTTCAAACCCTTGACCCAACCCAGTTTAGTTTTGTTAAGGGTAGATCTTGCTTATTAAACCTAGTGGCCTTCTTTGAGAATGTCACCAAAGCCCTGGATGATGGCAAAACAATGCATACCACCTATCTTGAATTAGCCAAGGCCTTTGACAGAAACTCTCTCAGCTGGGGATTAACCCATACTTTACTTGATAGGTAGCAAACTGGCTAATCAACAGAATGCACACTATCAGAGTTGGGGAGTCCACCAATACCAGTAGACCAGTTACCAGTGGGGTACCACAAGGATCTGTGCTGGGCCCTCTACTGTTTACCATGTTTGCAGATGACTGTAAACTGGATGCAATCATAGAGTCCCCTAACAATGTTAACATATTACAGAAAGGGCTGACACAGACAGATGACTAGTGCCAAACTCGGGGACTAAAAATTAATGCAAAAAATGCCTCATTATCCCTTTGGCAAAGAAGTAGCCCCTGCTAATTATGATATAGATAGCACCCCTCTAAGCTCAAACTCAGTGGTGTGAGACTTGGGAACATATGTTGATAGAAATCTAAACTTCAATCACCATGTGTCTGTAGTGGTAACAAAAGCATCCTTCTTTGCACATCTCATAAATAAGGGTATTGCATCCAAGACCAGGGAGGTTATAGCTTCACTGTATTCAACCCTTATCAGGTTACTGATTGAGTGCAGTGCTCCCTTCTGTATGTACTTCATCAGACATCTGCAGCAACTGGAAAGACCACAGAGTTTTCTAACCAAGAAAATCCAGGGCCTGCAAAACATGACATACATGTAAAGACTGAAAGCCCTGTCATTGTACTCTGTATCATACAAACTGCTGAGATGCAACCTGTGCCTGTCCTAGATAGCAGTCTCAGACCCTGCCCTAATGGAAATGCTGCATATCTGCAAGTCAGATTGGACAAGAATAACTCACTTCAGGGATCTCATCCTAGTCTGTGACATTAACAGAACATAATTAAATAAAACTAAATTAATTAAATAAATAAAATAGAATATGTACAACAATTCACATTCAAATATAATAGTTTTTAACATATGCTTTTTTACAAGTGTTTTAATACCAGTACAAAAATTCAATCTAATATTTTTAAAGTTTTGTATTATTTATTATAAAATATTAGTATTTTCAAGTTTTCTTTGACTTTGTTTATGTGGTTGTATTACTGTTGTAGGGAGTTACTCTGATATATATTGGATCTTTTACTTTAAATTGGGTTTTTAACTGGTTACTTAATTAGTTAATTAATGTTGACTGATGTATATAAATCATGAGCTATTCATGTATTTTTTGTCTGAAGAAGTCATTCAACTGTGAATGACGAAAAGCGCTTCACAATAAAACAGTGTTATTTTTGTATCCTGATTGCCTTGAAGGATTTGTTTTAATCGTGGTTTTTACAGTTGCTCATTGGTGTTTGACATTAACAGAACATGCTGGAAAGACAGCTATATCTCCCATTGGTTGCCACTCCTCTGGAATAAGCTCCACTCCATGTGAAGCAGAGTTCCTCAGTGACCCTATTCAAGTGGAACCTTAACAACTGGATGGCTGACTGTAAAATCACTCCAGGGCTGGCACCTATGTCCTTCATGGACAGGGGCAGTCGGTGCTGATCGCAGAATTGCTCTGCTAACAATGACCATCTAACTATGGTCAATAAGGCTACTTGGGTTATTACATTGATAGGCTTGCAAGGTCCCTAGGGCTATTAGTCTAGCAAACTCCTATGAACATATGAACCTGTCAATACAGATACAGACAGGTTTGAACAGTGTTTTATGTTAATTGGAGAGAGACAGCCAAGTAATGGGATATTGGTACAGCTGGCAGGTGGCCTGTTTAATTAACCTGCAAAGGGCCCCATTTGACTTCAATCTGGCTCTGTTGACTCTGGATACAGCATAATCAGAAATTCAGGTACGTCAGACCTATACTGAGTGATGTCAGAGGGGATAACTATTCTTGATGACAGGAAAGACATAGGAAGGCCAAATATGATTACTAGGTGTGCTGCAAGCATATAACCCCCCCCCAAAAAATAAACAGTATGTTGTATGTAGTAATATGTTTGATTTTTGTATAACTTGTGAGTTGTTGAAAAAAAGCTGCTGCTGCATCTATTATTGTCTTTAACTGTTTTGCTTTATTTATTGTACTACAGATTTAATTAATTCATTAATAGGCTTGGATTATGTAATGCAGTCTAAACATGTTTTATTTTAGTAATATATTTTGTCAGTACCTTCTTCACAGCCTCCAGTAACTGTGAAGGGATTGACATCAGCATACATACTAATTAGTGGCTATGTGAAGGGATGCAGACATTCAAAAGGCAAATGTGGCACATGTTGACAGCCTGGGACAGCCCATTGGTCACAAGTGTTTCTTAACAAGAGCATCTTAGGAGTTCTGTCTGGTGACCATATAGTCTATGTTATTTGGAGTGATGATCAGAACCGCCTGATATTCAGAATCCATTATGCAATCATTGTTGCATATTACTGTGATACAGTATTCTCTGTAAGATTGAATAGTAAAGGATTTCTACCTTTAGTTAAAGCTTATGACTCTCTTTGGCAGTTAGCACAGACGGCTAGAGCTCAGACTAGTTGATGAGCTGCTTCCTGGGCCAAGGCTGCAGAGTTTGAATCTATCCACTTTAATATACCTACTGTGTGAACTTCAGCAAGTCTCCCAACCAGGTAGTGCCTTGGGGCATTTAGAACTTTGACATAAGATCATTAATGCTGTCCTAGACTGCATACCTAGTAACTTAACTAAGAATCTGTATCTGTTTTTGTCAGCCATTCCCTACTGCAGAACTTATTTAGTATGACAGTATCATTAACACATCATTTTTTTCATGCAACATTGGATATTTATTCTTCAAGAGCAGCAGGCTCTGCATCTGTAGATAACTATATATATATTTTGGTGGATTTTAATGAATGCATATTGAGTGCCCTTTTATGATTGAAATGTTCTGAAATGGTTACTTTTGTCAGTGTTGATTGATTGCTTAACTGCTTACTGGAAAAATCTTCAAAACTACATATTTAAAGCACTCTATCAAATGTTGCTTGGTTAAATAAGAAATATAATGCAAAACAATAAGGAAGGTAAACCAAAAGAGCACATGCATTTATCCATGGTTCTTAAATGTGTTCAGGGTCAGTGGTTTTTAAACAGGTCTATATTACTTTGTCGAAAGGGCTGTTCATTGAACGCCCTTTCATCGACAAGTAAACATCAAACTACCAAAACTCCAAACGACCACTTCAGCTAATTTTTCTCCCAGGGGAAAAAAAATCACTTGGCCAACAAAAAACAAAACAAACTGTCAGACCCTATGAAGTGGGGGACTGTGCCCCCCCCACCCCCTAATTAAATATACCAGCTCCAAGATCGAACTACAGTGGAAGAAAGGGCAAATTCCCGACCATGGCCAAGTGATTTTTTTCTCCTGGGAAAAAAAATCAGTGATGTGGCTGTTCGGAGTTTTGGCACTTCAGTGTTTACATGTCAATGAAAGGGTGTTCAATGAACAACCCTTTTGACAGCATAACATAGACCCTATGACAACAGCTTGGGGATCAAGGTACACTTAATCTTTCATTGGTATATTTACTACTACAATTTAGTAGAAAGCAATTTAGTGGAAAGAAATGGATATAAAACATAAATATTATTTTATACTATCATTTAGCATTATTTCCAAAAACTTTTCTCCCTAATTTACTGCTTTGCCCTTTACCCATAATAGATAGGTACTGTATCATTTCATACACCTGCATTTATTAGCCTTCAGAAACATAGGAAGATACCAGGAGGAAGAAATAAGAGAGAATGTCACTGATGAACTAAAGTAATGCTTCCTTCTTGATTCCTACTTCATTGCTCCCTGCTTTCAATAAAATACAGATCCCTTCCTTTACTTTAATCTTGCAATCAGAATAGCTCTCAAAATCTCTCCAACTCTGTCCCATCCACCTATTTATACTTCCTCCTTAAACTCAACACACATCACTCCAAACGTATTTAATGATGTCCCTCAACTTTATCCCCAAATATAGACTTATTAACTAAATTTCAGCTCAAACCAAAACAAAATCAACTGGAAAAACACTCTTAAAAAAAAAAAAAAAAAACAAGAACCAGTAACGCTCCAAAATGCTAAAATCCTGTTTGAAGGAAACATTCACCTTAATCCTTGAAAATCAAGAAAATTCTTTTCCACACAATACTCTAAACTAACAATGGTCAACCCCCAATCCTGATATAATATCATCCCTCATGATTATATAAAGAGGAAGAGTGGTGGTATTGTTTTAATCATCTTCTTTCGGCTGTTCCCGTTAGGGGTTGCCACAGCGGATAATCTGTTTCCATTTCTTCCTGTCCTCTGCATCTTGTTCTGTCACACCAGCCACCTGCATGTCCTCTCTCACCACATCCATAAACCTTATCTTAGGCCTTTCTCTTTTCCTGTTACCTGGTAGCTTCATCCTTAGCATCTTTTTCCCAGTATACTCAGCATCCCTCCTCGGCACATGTCCAAACCAACGTAATCTTGCCTCTCTGGCTTTGTTTCCAAACCTTCCAACCTGGGCCGACCCTCTAATATACTTATTCCTAATCCTGTCCACCCTCGTAACACTCAGTGCAAATCTCTAACTCCTGCCTTTTTGTCAATGCCACTGTCTCCAACCCATATAACATAGCTGGTCTCACTACTCTCTTGTAGACCTTCCCTTTCACTCTTACTGGTACTCGTCTGTCACAAATCACTCCTGACACTCTTCTCCACCCACTCTATCCAGTCTGTACTCTCTTCTCCACCTCTTTTCCACACTCACCATTACTCTGAACTATTGATCTCAAGTATTTAAACTCATCCACCTTCACCACCTCTACTCCTTGCATCCTCACCATTTCCCTATCCTCCCTCTCATTCACACACACATATATTCTGTCTTAGTCCTGCTGGCCTTCCTTCCTCTTTTCTCTAGAGTATATCTCCATCTATCCAGGGTCTCCTCCACCTGTTTCCTACTTTCACTACAGATCACAATGTTATCTGCAAACATCATAGTTCACGGGGTCTGCTGTCTGATCTTGTCTGTCAACCTGTCCATCACCATTGCAAATAAGAAAGAGCTCAGAGGTGATCCTTGATGTAATCCCACCTCCACCTTAAACTCATCCGTCACTCCCACCGCAGACCTCACCGCTGTCACACTACCCTGGTAAATATCCTGTACCACTCTTACATACTTCTCTGACACTCCCAACTTCCTCATACAATACCACAACTCCTCTCTAGGCACCCTGTCATATGCTTTCTCTAATCTACAAAAACACAATGCAGCTCCTTCTGACCTGCTCTGTACTTTTCCATCAACACTCTCAGAGCAAACATCACATCTGTAGTGCTCTTTCCCAGCATGAAACCATACTACTGATCACTAAACATCACGTCCCTTCTTAACCTAGCTTCCACTACTCTTTCCCATAACTTCATGCTGTGACCGATCAATTTAATCACTCTGTAGTTACTACAGCTCTGCACATCACCCTTATTCTTAAAAATTGGTACCAAAACACTTTTTCTCCATTCCTCAGGCATCCTCCCACTTTCCAAGATTTCATTAAACAATCTGGTTGAAAACTTCACTGCCATTTCACCTAAACACCTCCATGCTTCCACAGGTATGTCATCTGGACCAACAGCCTTTCCATTTTTCATCCTCTTCATAGTTATCCTTACTTCCTCCTTGCTAATCCATTGCACTTCATGATTCACTATCCCCACATCATCCAACCTTCTCTCCCTCTCATTCTCTCCATTCATCAACCCCTCAAAGTACTATTTCCATCTGCTCAACACACTCTCCTTGCTTGTGAGTACATTTCCCTCATTAGCCTTTATCACCTTTACCTGCTGCACATCTTTCCTAGCTCGGTCCCTCTGTCTAGCCAAATGGTACAGGTCCTTTTCTCCCTCCTTAGTGTCCAACCTTTCATACAACTCTTCATATGCCTTATCCTTAGCCTTTGCCACCTCTCTCTTTGCCATGCACCTCAGCTCCTTATACTCCTGTCTACTTTCTTCATCTCTATGACAATCCCACTTCTTCTTTGCCAACTTCTTTCTCTGTATACTCTCCTGTACTTCCTCATTCCACCACCATGTCTCCTTGTCATCCTTCCTCTGTCCAGATATCATACCAAGCACCTTTCTAGCCGTCTCCCTTACTAGCTCTGCTGTAGTTAGCCAGCTATTTGGTAACTCTTCACTGCCACCCAGTGCCTGTCTTAACTCTTCCCTGAACTCCACCTCACAATTACCCTTTTTCAATTTCCACCATTTCGTCCTTGGTGCTGCCCTTACACTCCTCCTCCTCTTCTTGATAACCAACGTCATCCTACAAACCGCCATCCTATGCTGCTTAACTACACTTTCCCTGGTCACCACTTTACAGTCTCCAATCTCCTTCAAACTGGCCCTCCTATATAAGGTATAATTCACCTGTGTGCATCTTCCTCCTTTAATATTTCCTAAACATTCCACATATCCCCCTACAGCAAACCAATAGCAAAATTCAGTTCAGCAGAGCTTCTGAAAATAAACAAATACAAACAAATATCTCTTACTGTCCTTTATATCCCTTCTGGAGACAATACAACTGCACTGGAAGATATCAATTCCACAAAAAAAAATACTAATAAGTGATGTTGATATCAACTGGTTGGATATAACTTCTGACTTCCCTTCATCTAGCATGAATTTATATGGTTTCACACATCTAATTAATGGAATACATTCATTTGATCGAGCTAACATTGTTCAATTGGGTATAACACTGAGTTTAATTCTCAAATTTCTCAGTGGCAAATGGTTGGAATGTCATACAAAACATTGAATGCGACATTTCCGACTGCTCTACCACCTAAACAAGCACTACCGCGGGTCAATAAGGCGGGGGTATTTTGCGATTCACAACAATTGTGTTTGCGTTATTGAGTTTTTGCTGCAGTGCTTTCAACCATATTCTGGTCGACTTTCCACCGGCTGATCAAATTAATGTATACCCTAATTGATAGACCCACACATTATAGCAACACAACAAATTCCTTATTAGACTGGATCCTTGTATCAGACCCCAGAAAATTCACCACAACAGGTACAATGACAGACTTTCTCAGTGACCATCTCCCAACCTATGCAACCAGACATCTCACATATCCACTTAAAGAGCATATTTGTAAATCAACATACAATGTGTCCAAGGTTAACCCAGAAATATTTATTACCCTATCATCTATTAACCAGAACATCCTAAAAATCCCCCCTTTAGATGATGCTGTAAATTAATTCAGTGCAACTTTCCTACCTAACCTAATAGCATTGTACTTCTTAGAAAAAATCTAAAAACAAGTAATGCAGTTTGACTATCCAAAAATAATACCATTCTAATGCGGGATAGATAAAAAGTGTGGAACGAATGGTAAAAATATAAACCATCACAATATCTTAAAAACTTCAGAATGTTCGGCGACCTTACTAAAAAGCAAATAAATGAAGACACAAAGTAAATACTATAACAACATTCAGAACAATAATAACCACAACCCCAAACATCTGGTCAACCATTAAAGAAATCTTATATTCCAGCAAAAAATTCAACTTTAACCCCTCTCCCAATAACTCACGAATTGAAAAAGCAATGTAGTTCAACTCTTAAATCATAGTTTGTGTATCATCCCTAACCAAGGATTCCGCAGTATGTAATCCTACTCTGTCCAGCAGCCACATATCACCACATCCACTTTCACCTTCAGTTCTGTGCCCACATTCTAGATAAAGCTGCTCTTAAGCTTAAACTATGCTCTTCTTCACCTGATGACCTTTCAAGTCAGTACCTCAACATAACAGTCGATAGCATTGCATATACTTTCTCATGCCTTGTAAATCGGTCAGTCCAGGAATCCCACATTCCCCTCTCTTTGGAGAGAAATCACATATTATCCCTCTAAACAAAGGATGAAATTCAACAGTTTTCCAACTGGCTCATGGACAGAACCCACATGGTGAGAGTTGCGGAAGCTAGGTCTGACTCTAAACCGGTTACAAGTGGCATTCCCCAGGGCTCAGTCCTGGGACCCCTCCTGTTCAGCATATACTTCTCAGAGGTACAGGCAAGCACAGGAGGACTATGGCTGACCAAGTTGACAGACGACTGCAAACTATGGGCTATAATTGACTCTCCGGCTGACACAGACATCCTCCAAAAGGATCTCACTGAGACGGATACCTGGTGTCAAAATCATGGCCTCAAGCTAAATGCCAAAAAGTGCATAGTCATCCCCTTTGGAAAAAACAAAGTACCCACAAACTACCACATAGGTGGTAGTCCCCTAAATACGGAAGACGTAATAAGGGATCTGGGGACCCAAGTAGATGGTAATCTCAACTTTGATAATCACATTGCCAAAGTGGTTAGAAAATCCTTCTATGTCACCCACCTAATCACAAAAGGGTTCACATCCAGAACAAAAGAGGTCATTGTGCCCCTCTACTCATCACTCATCAGACCCATCATAGAGTACAACGCCCCATTTGGGATGTATCTTACAAGACACCTGCAACAGCTGGAAAGACCACTGAAGTGCCTCACCAAAAGGATCACTGGCCTCAAACAGATGCCCTATGCAGCTTGAGTGAAGAAACTCCAGCTGTACTCGGTTGCATACCGCCTACTCAGAGGTGATCTCTGCCTGACATGCAAGGCCATGTCCAAACTGGAATTGATGGACATGCTCCACCTAAAGAAAACCTTATCCCCCTTGAGCCACATGCTCTAGGGATCTAAACCTCACCACAACAATAAATATGACATGCTGGAGGGATAGATTCCTATCCCAGAGACTTCCCATGCTTTGGAACAAGATTCCAATCTATATTAGGCAGAGATCCTCACAAACACTCTTCAAAAGAAACCTTGATGAGTGGATGAGAAACAGAAAGTTTACCCCGGGGATCACTTCAGTGGCTCTGCTGGACAGATGCACAGGGAACTAATTTAATGGGGCGGCGAAAGCCAACACATTCTAGCTAGGCTTATAAATGCCTCCGGCAGATAGCCTAGTACCTACCTATGAACCTATGAACCTATGAACAGATATTACTAACTTTATGCCCCCTCCCCAAAATACTTGAAGAAGGTATTCAAAAACAATTGCTAAACTACCTCCTGTAGGAAGAACTCCAATCTTCCACACGACATGTTTTCTGTCCCTCCCACAGTACTAACACTGCACTTCTAACCCTTATAGATACTGTCAATAAAGTTAGAAATACAAGCAAATTAATCTCCTCCTTATTTCTAGACATGTCTAAAGCCTTCAACACAGTTTTTCACAGCAAAGTTCTACTTCAGATGTCCTCACTAGGTCTGTCTCAGTCCACCATTTCATGATTCGAAAGCTTCCTGTCATATAGATACTAGTAAAATAACACTCCACCCTCTCTCAATACCTCCCAGTCACCACCAGTGTACCATAAGGCTCTGTCATTGGTCGCTCTCCTCTTTAAAATTCTCACCAATAGCCTCCACACAGCAACACAACAGGCCTCCCTAATTCAAAACACAGATGACTCCACACTCATGTGCACATTTGACAATCTGGCACAACTGCAAAAAATTACTCAGGCACTTTAACATGGCTTTGTAACTCACAACTCATGCTCAACCTGGATCCTTTTTTTCATGAAAAAACAAAATTTATAATCCTGTGTTAATAATACAACCATTGAAATCATGCCTCATAGCAAATTATTAGGGATGATACTGGATAATAATCTTAAATTTGACTTGCATATACAAAATTGCATAAAAAACTCACCAAAAACTATGGATGCTTTACAGAGCCAAAAACATTCTCGCTAACATGAAGTGAGAGAAAAAAACAGGGTCCATGTTTAGCCACTTCCCTGCAATTAAAACTTTACTTGCACTGCTTACCTCCTCCCCTCACTACCTTATGGCACTCTAATCCTTACTAACCTCCAGTCATCACAAAAATAAAAACTCAAGCAATACTATAATAAAGTGATTACATTTGCAGCACATTCCCCTTTCAGAACCCACAACTCTGCAGCACTAAAATCATAAATTGGTTAGAACTATCTCATCAACTAATAGATACACAGCTTCTTACTATCTATAAAATTATCCAGCATCCATCTGCTTGTCCAGCATGAAATACCACTCTATAGAACTATATTCCCAATTGGTAATTATTATCTAATGAGCAAAAATTCCCCTCTGTCCACAAGCCTATCTGATCTGCTGGACATGGTCCATACTCATACCATGTTGCTAAGGCCTGTAACTGCTAATCTATATCTGTCAGGTCAATACCCTCCCTCCAGTCCTTTAAAACCATTCTGAAGTACTTTCTAGCCAAAATCGGGCTCTGTTCTTGATCAACCCCAGGAAAACTATATTCCTAAACATGAACAAGTGCATATTCCTACTTTACACTGCCTTACTCTCCCCTCTTGATCACTTCCTTACTTCAGTCAGTTTCTCTCTCCTCTGTTTCTAAGTATGCCATAACCCTGTTTTTTTCCTCTCACTTCATATTGCAGTTCCTGTTTGTACTATACTAACTTGCCTTTAATTTTTCTATAAAGTATCTAAAATTTCTGTAAATATTAAATCATTGCCATGGAAGTTGTATCTATTTTAACTAATGTTTTCACATTATGTCTTATTTGGTACAATTATTGAAACTGCAGACATCTTTGTATTATTTCTGAAGATTGTAAAATTATTGTTCTTAAAATGTTTTTGTAATACTTTGGAGCCTTTCTGCTCAGGCATCCACTGAAAATAGGCACCTACACAGTCAGACTTCCCTGGTAATTAAAAGTCAATAAATAAATAAAATTAGTATATAACAAAGGTCTACTAATAATAAAGCTGGTAATTGTATAGCAATTGTATACAGCAGTGGTATGAGATATTAATACAGTTGCTAACTGTGGTTGTTGAACATATCCTATAAAAACTAGATATCTTTGTTACAGAAACTGAGTTGCTCATGAGAAACTGATGCATGAGAATAAGGGGAATGGGATGAAAGGAAGGGGATTATGGGTTAGATTAGAGAAAATACTTCAGACAAATCAAAAGAGAATGCTAATAGTGAGAGAGTAAATGGAGAAACGTTTAGGAGGATTAGAATAGAAAGTTTTGAAATAGTGTGAACTTTAAAAGAAGACAAGAGGAATTAGTGGAGTAAAAGGGAAGTGGCTAAAAATGGGCAGGATGGTTAGTGAAAGGAAAGAAATGTTAATCTACAATAATTAATGACAAAAGACTAATGTCAAAGAGAAATGGGGTTGTTCAAAAAGGCTGGAAAGAAAGAAAGTTACCAGAACATGAAAAGTAGAAAGAAGCATGTAGGATTGGTCAGGAAGTAAAACTACTGGCAAGGAGATGGAACACTCTCTTGAGACTACTGCATCGATGGATAAAGCAACATGGGGTGAAGGTGTTGCAGGTGCAGGACAAAGAAGGAATACGCGGGCTGCCTAAGTGGGAAGAAGAACACTGGTAGAAGAACGCTGATAAAGAAACTGATTTTAGGGAACTACCTGTTGTATTTTGTTTTCTCTTTGTTTTGTCTTGTTTTCCTTCTATCAATTTGTTCGTCTTTTACTGTTAACAATTTATCTTTATATAGTAGCTGTTTTAAGGTAAATAATATATCAATGAGCCACAGGGGAATGCATCTGTGTACTGCTTTACTAAATTTATTCACTGAAAAGTAAAATAAAACTGAGTGACTCAAGCAAAAAGTCTTAACTAAATGCTGAGTGTCCAGTTCTACTAGCTGTGCTTCTCGGTTTGGAGTCACACTGTCAGACAGTGTTGCTGTAACAAACATAAAAAGGCTTTGCAGCAGCTTTTTTTAACAGATTATCTGCAGTAAACTGTCTTATATGCAATGATTTGAGGATGTCTTTGACCTTTGTGAATACAATTTTACCACAGAGTGGCTTGTTAGGAGATAAGAATGCACTGTATGTTTAAGGCAATGTTATTGAAAATTGTTGTCAAAGACAAAAAAAAATGTCAAAAAGTAAAAATAAATATTTTCATTTTTACCAAAGGATCGGTGCCAAAGCAGAGCCTGTCTCAGTTTATGTAATGCTGACTATTTATTGTTCCATTTATTTTCCAAATTGATTTTTACTTCATTTACAACAGATTTCCTTCTCTAATGAATCATTATCAACTCTGTTTTCAGTTTCAAAAGAATGGAAAAGTATAGTACAGCAAACACTTCCCTTCTATGTTCAATAGTAAATATATATATGATCTGTGTGTGTGTGTGTGTGTGTGTGTGTGTGTGTGTGTGTGTGTGTGTGTATGTGTGTGTGTGTTTGTGTGTGTGTATATGAATTTTTTCATAGTCTCCAAGGAATTTCAGCCATCTGTTTTTCTAGCTACTGCTTTTTTTAGCTAGACAAATTTTTATTCTTGCATTCCTGTACTCATTTTGATTCTATAATTATTCTTTCCTACAGTTTCAGCACTCAGATGTATCATATGTCAGGTCGGCACAAACTGACAAGTGGGAAAATACATCTGACAGAAATGGTGTTAGCCACTATTTTTCCTTCATATGGATCTCAGAATGAGAAATGCAAAACAGAAAGCTTCACAAGTCTGGTAGCAGTAAGAAAGTTGTTTATGTATGGTACATCACTTCTGATCAAAGATAACTCACAGTGACATCCAATTTGCATTGCTTTCAGTGATGCAGAGCCTAGCAAAGGTTGTCTCATAATAAATGCATCTGTCTCCAAGAACATAAATCCTTCCAACAGATATTGTATCATTTTCCCTTTCTGAACAGCTGAATATAAACATTTAATTTTGACTGACAAGGGCACAAAAGTACTGTGTCGCAAGTCTCAATTTAAATTCTCAGAGAAATCTGTCTTTTAACTCTACTAATATTTTAAAAATATGTATTATTTTAGCATTGTGGGGAATGTAACATTGCAACCATTTTTTCATATGAGTCATGTTGCTAAAGAGTTCACAATACACATTAAAATGTTAATTATAAGAGATGCAGCAAATGCAACACTAACTGGTAAGACCAGAATTATTAAGTAATATGTTTATTAATATTTTGCTTGAAATTCACTTTGCAGGCATTTCAAGATGGGGAAATCTGAATTATTTCAGGAATGGTTAAGGTGACACACATTCTCAGTATTTATGAAAAAATGTTCATCTTCTGAATATCTCATAGCACAGAGTAATTTTTCTGCAAATGATAGAAAAAATATAAGGAGAGATGAGGACTTTAAAAATATAATAAGCAGCTTTGTATTGACATTTACTCAGCTGCTTGGACAGGTGTTAATATTCTTAGGACCATGAAATAATCTGGAAAAGAAAAAGGCATATTATTCCAGAGTTTCCCAGTGTATTCAACACTAAGTATCTTTTGATGATTTGAACTAGCCATCCAATAGAAGCTCTAAACATTCTGTATTAAACCATGCTAGAATATTTGCCAAAGCAAACCACTTCCAAGTGTACAGGGGTTTATGAATAGATATCAACTGAATTATGGACAGGCGCTGTTAAATCACCAACTGCCATGCCGAAGCATTGATCTCAAGTAAAGAACAATAATGACCAAGTAGAGTAAGATACCTACTAGTTTAATACTGCATTTGTATCTGTTCCTGTATGTTGCCACAGACAAAGGTTTTCTTTACTCCTGTTGTCAGTGCAATTGAGTGAGACCATAACTTTTTAAGCTGAATGGCTAAAATCATCCAGTGAGTGATTCCACTCAGTATTTACTCCTACTATAATGATAAGTTTTGTGTTTGTATCAGATACAAGGCGGTAAAAGGCGTCCTCTGCAAATGCTTTGTGTGGGTCCATATGAAAATATAGGCAGGATAGTAAGAAGGACTGTCGTTCATTAACTTTAATATGGGGGCTGGAAGAGTATCTTTGCAGGGAATATGTAGTCTGATTTTTGTTCTTCTTTTAAACAGGTAAACGTTCACAGTACAGTATAATACCACCTGTACTGTTATGTTTTGTATGTTTTGTTTGTAAAATATTATTAGCATAGTGTATGAATTCTATGGTAAAGATTGTATCTTTCTTTAATACTCCAAACCAGCAAAAAAATCTGAAACTTGCAATGGTAAAATGAAGCACTAGATAAAACATATTTTGTCAATACACCAAGTTAAGCACTTTCAATACATAAAATGGGACTTCATCAGAGCAACTATTCAAAGCATTCATGCCCTAATAAATGTTCTGCGCAAATAATCATGTGATGATGCAAACCAATCACCTCAGTTACAAAATATGACCAAAAAACCTCTTGCATATCATGATACACACACACACACATATATATATATATATATATATATATATATATATATATATATATATATATATGGTTTACTATTAAAATGTTGAAATTCAAAATTATTTACATTCAGAAAGGCGAAATAATGAACTGAAAGTCAAAATGTACAAAATGGCACAATGTCGAATTAGCTGAAATAATTCAGCAGATTCGACATTGTTTCTGAATAGATTACGTGATGTCCGTATAGGAGCTTAGGTAAAGGATGCTCCTTTACCTAACATCATGTTTTTGCAGGGGGGCAAGTCCCCCTGCACTACCCTGTGGAGGCTGCACCCTCCACACCCCCTGCTAACTATATATTCCAACTCAGAGATCACACTACAGTGAGGAAAGAGATGAATTTCCCACACTGCACTGTACCGCGATCTCTGTACAGTACTTTGAGTTTATATCAGCGAATGCACTGTGCATTTGCTGATATAAACTTTTACACACAGGAATGTTCAGCAAGATGAAAATTCGAAGATCCATGTTTCGAGTCTCCACCTGCGAATATTCCACATTCCACCTTTTAATAGTAAACCATGTATATATATATATATATATATATATATATATATATATATATATATATGTGTGTGTGTGTGTGTGTGTGTGTGTGTAGCTAGATAGAAACATATAGATGTATATTTATATCTTTAGGTATATAAATATTATAAAAACTGTTAGATATACTATTAAAAATCTATTAACTAATTATTAAATTATTTCTTGAGGTACAAATGTGGGTCCCATTACAGATGGGGTTAAAAAGTATTAAAAGGTAATTATTACTGACAAATTGAAGGAGGTTTTTGGTAACATTCCTACTTTTATATACAAAAAGAACTTGAATATGAAACAGATCTTTTAAAGTACTAAGAATACTAATAATAAATTAGAAGGAAAATGGTTAAATGTGAGAGGTCCAAAGTATGCAAATACAGGTTCATAGGTAGGTACTAGGCTATTGGCCCTAGGGCCTATATAAGTCTAGCCAAAAAGATACCCTGGCTTTCGCCAGCCAAGAAAATTATTTTTCTGTGCCCCTGTCGAGCAAAGCCACAGAAGTGATCCCCAGGGTGAATTTCCTATTTCCCATCCAATCATCAAGATTTTTCTTGAAGAGTGCTAATGAGGAGCTTTTTTTGTTGTAGATAGGTAGATAGGTAGCTTGTTCCAGAGTATGGGAAGTCTCCAGGACAGGAATCTATCCCTCCAGCATGTTCTGGTTATTGTGGTGACAAGGTTTAGGTCCCTAGAGTGTGTAGCTTGGAGGGATTTGGATTTCTTCAAGTGGAGCATGTTCAACAGCTCTGGGTTTGACATAGCTTTGTATGTTAGGCAGAGATCACCTCTGAGCAGGCAATATGCAACAGAGTAAAGCTGGAGTTTTTTGAGACGGTCTGCATAGGGCATCTGTTTGAGGGCAGTAATCCTCTTTGTGAGGTATTTCTGCGGCCTTTCCAGTTGTTGTAGATGTCTTGTGAGGTACATACCAAAAGGGGCATTGTACTCTATAATGTGTCTAATGAGTGACGAGTAGAGGGGAACAATGACCTCTTTTTTCCTGGATGAGAAACCTTTTGTGATGAGGTGTGCCACATAGAGGGATTTCCTGACTACTGTGGCGATATGATTATCAAAGGAGAGACTACTGTCCACCTGTGTCCCAAAGTCTCTTATCATACTTTCGGTGTTAAGTAGACTACCGCCTATGTGGTAGTCCAAAGGGCAACTTCAGGTGCACTCTCCAGTCCAGCTGGTGAATCTGGGTATCCTGAGACAATGTTACAACTGCCTCATATACACAGACAACCCTCTCCTCCTACCACAAAACATTACCATATGTGAGAGATGCAATTGTACAGCCAAGCTGGAAGCTAAGCTGTCTCCACCCAAGACTGGAACAGACAGTCAAGAGGAGAAGGTTAACACTTGCAGCACAACTCCAGCTGCACACAGACCTTCTAAAACAGCACTGGCAAAAAATGCACATAAATACACAAAATCATACTCGGAGGCTCTAAATAAAAACCTGCAAAAGCATCAGAGACCTCCAAAGCAGACACCCAAACAACCTGCACTTCCTGTCAGAAACCAGACAACACATAAAACACAAAATCAGTGTGCTGCACAATCACAGCCATTAAGGCAAAATAACATACCTAACACACTAGTAATAGGTGACTATAGTCAGGCACACTGATGTCCCACTCACTAGGCTGGACAAGCAGAAGGTTACTGTTAGCTGCCTGTCAGGAGCCAGAATCCCCCACATAACACAAGCACTCAGGTTACTCCAGAACAAGTACAAATATGACTCTGGCATTGTTGATATTGGTGTGAATAACCTGAGACGTACCTCCCTGGACTACATGAAAAGAGACATGGAAGAGCTCTCTGATCATGTAGCCCAGGCTGGTATCATCCTGACCCTGAGTAGCATCCTGCCTTTACCAAGAATTATACCTCAGTATAAAGAAAAAATAATCAACTTCAACAATTGGCTAAGCTTCTGGCATCATTCAAAGGGGATCCAGTGTCTGTCAGCCTGGGATGACATGCTCGACAAGCCACATTGCTTCGCAAGAGACGGCTTGTACCTGTCTCCCCTAGGCTTTCGAATACTGGCCAAGGCTCTTGCTGCCCCCATAGTGCCTTTTTTAGGCAAGGCTCAAAAGTCAAATCCACCTCTGTAAACAGCACAATTAACAAAAAACTGAGGGTTATGCTACTCAACACCAGGAGTTTAAAATTCAAAATGCACGTGCTCGAAGCACTCCTCAGTATGGAGAACATCGACATCTGTGCAGTAACTGAAACCTGGTTCAAGGCTCCAGAGAGCACCCCAGCACTACCGGGCTACAACTCATACCACACGTTTCGGTCACAGAACACAGACTGAAACACAAAAGGAGGGGGTGTATCCATATTCATCAAGGATACCTACTCCTCCAGGTTAGTGGTCCAGCATGATACCTCTGAGATCATCCCTGTGCAACTAACATCGGGAAGATCTGCAATGCAAATTGTGGCCTGCTACAGATCACCCTCCATGACCCAGGACCACCACTCCACCTTTCTGGGAACACTGGAAAACATGAAGGTCCTACCAAACACCCTGATATTGGGCTATTTCAACTACCCTACCATTCACTGGGAAAACTACTTTAGTACAAATTCCCAGGTCCAGCGCTTCCTGGAATTCATCAACTCAAATGCCCTGGATCAGCTGGTAAACTTCCCTACCAGAGGTGAAAACATATTGGACTTGGTCATCACCAACATGGGCGACAGGTGTTCCTCACCGGAGGTCAACCCGCCACTGGTTAGATCAGACCATAAACGAATCACTCTGGATGTCCACACCCCACCACCACCCCCAACTAAGAAAACCACAGTAAAAAACTTTTCTAAAGCAAACTTCACCTTTCTTAAGACAGAGGTGGTAAGTTTCACAGCCCCCACACTAAAAGATAACACTGCCCAAGATGCAGAAACCTTTACAATGCACTATATGAATACCTACAAGGATGCATGGATTGTGCCATCCTTAGTAAAACCAAGACTCACTCCTCTAAGAGAAGGAAACCAGTTTGGGGGACCCCTGCAATAAACAGGCTATACAATAGAAGGAGGAAACTAGTTCAGAAAAAAGCAAATCCCAAGAAGGAAAGACATCCCTGATCAGTATCAGTAAGAAACTGAGGTCCCTCATGAAATCATCCAAGGCTAACTTCGAAAGACAAATAGCCAAGGATTCAAAAGATAACCACAAAGCCTTCTTTATCTATGTTAAGAATCTAAGTGGCAACTCACAGATATGCACTGAACTAGTGCAAAATAGCACAACATATACTGAACCTACTGCTATTGCCAACATCCTGGCAGATAGATTCAGTGCAAACTTCACCCCCCTCTCACCTCCAAAACTGCCCACAAAATTACCGGAAAAGTGTAGTATCCCAAAAATCACAGATGCGCAGGTGAAAACAGCCCTTTCAAAAGCCAAAAACACAGCATCAGTGGGACCAGATGGTGTCCCAGGCTGCATGTTGCACGAACTACAGAACGAACTAACCCCCCACCTAAACACACTGTTCAACCTCAGCCTCTCCACAGGCTACGTGCCCATAGAATGGCGCACAGCAATGGTTATTTCTCTCCACAAAGGAGGGGCCAGAGGGGCCACAACTGACCCTGGTAACTATCACCCCATAAGCCTGACTAGCCTGGTCTGCAAGGCTATGGAGCGCATCATCATGGAACTCATTAACAAAGACATTGGGAACCTCCAAACACTTGACTCAACCCAGTTCGGCTTTGTTAAGGGAAGATCATGCCTACTAAACCTGGTTGACTTCTTTGAGACAGAAACCAAGGCCATAGACATGGGAAAGGTGGTTCATACAGCCTACCTTAACCTCGCCAAGGCTTTCAACACCATTCCGCGCTTGGGTATTACAGAAAAACTCACCAGCCTGAACATAAACCCCTACGTCACGAGATGGGTTGCCAACTGGCTTACAGACAGAACTCACACGGTAAGAATAGCGGGCTCCAGGTCCGACTCTAAACCAGTCACAAGTGGTGTCCCACAAGGCTCGGTCCTGGGACCCCTACTGTTCAGCATATACTTCTCAGAAGTACAGGCAAACACAGGAGGACTATGGCTAACCAAGTTCACCGAGGACTGCAAACTTTGAGCCATAATTGACTCTCCGGCTGACACGGACATCCTCCAAAAGGGCCTTACTGAGACAGACACCTGGTGTCAAAGTCATGGCCTCAAGCTAAATGCCAAAAAATGCATAGTCATCCCATTTGGGAAAAACAAAACACCCATGAATTACCACATAGGTGGCAGCCCCCTTAATACAGAAGAGGTAATAAGAGATCTAGGGACCCAGGTAGATAGTAATCTCTCCTTTGACAATCATATTGCCAAAGTAGCTAGGAAATCCTTCTATGTGGCCCATCTAATTACTAAAGGGTTCACATCTAGAAATAAAGAGGTTATAGTGCCCCTCTACTCGTCACTCATTAGACCCATCATAGAGTACAATGCCCCATTTGTGATGTATCTCACAAGACACTTCCAACAGCTGGAAAGACCAGAAAAGTACCTCACCAGGAGGATTACTGGTCTCAAACATATGTCCTTTGCAGCCCGACTGAAAAAACTCCGGCTGTACTCAGTGGCATATTGTTTACTCAGAGATGATCTCTGCCCGACTTACAATGCCATGTCCAACTCAGAATTGATGGACATGCTCCTCCTAATGAAATCCAAGTCACTGAAAGCCATGCGCTCTAGTGAGCTAAACCTCGCCACAACAATAAATAGAACATGCTGTAGGGATAGATTCCTGTCACAGTGACTCCCCATGCTTTGGAACAAAATTCCAAATTACATCAGGCAGAGCCCCTCACTAACACTCTTCAACAGAAACCTTGACGAGTGGATAGGTAACAGAAAATACACCCCTGGGATCACTTCATTGGCTCTGCTTGACAGAGGATCAGTTAATTAATCAATGGGGTGGCGAAAGCCGACACAATATGGCTATGCTTATAAATGCCCCCAGGCAGATAGCCTAGTACCTACCTATGAACCTGTGGGTACAGAGTTGTTACCGAAGGGGATGACAATGCACTTTTTGGCATTGAGCTTGAGGCCATGACTTTGACACCAGGCATCTGTCTCAGTGAGACCCTTTTGTAGGATGTCCACATTATTAGGAGTTTCAATTATGGCTCATAGTTTGCAGTCGTCTGTGAACTTCACTAGCCAAAGACCCTCTGTGTTAGCCTGTACTTCAGAGAAGTAGATACCAAACAGGAGAGGACCCAGGACTGGACCCTGTGGTACTCCACTTGTCACTGGTCTGAAGTCAGATTTGGAGTCTGCTACTTTCAGTGTGGGTTCTGTCAGTGAGCCAGTTGGCAATCCATCTTGTAACATAGGGATTTATACCTAGTTTAGTGAGTTTATCTATAATTCCAGAGTGGGGGATGGTGTCAAAAACCTTGGCGAGATCTAGATAGGCTGTGTGAACCACATTACCCTTGTCTGCGGCTTTGGTGACTGCTTCAAAGAAGTCTATCAGGTTTAGGAGACATAATCTGCCTTTTACAAACCCAAACTGGGTGAGGTCCAGAATTTGGAGATTACCGATGTCTTTGTTTATAAGTTCCATGATGATACATTCCATGGCCTTGCAGACCAGGCTGATCAGGCTAATGGGGCAGTAGTTCACAGGGTCTGTGGTTGCTCCCCCTTTATGGAGTGGGATAACCGTTGCTGTGCACCATTCAGTGGGCACAAAGCCTGAGGTGAGGCTATGATTGAACATGGTATTTAGGTGGGGTGCCAGTTCGTTCTGTAGTTCATGTAGAACACAGCCTGTGATGTTGTCAGGTCCCATGGATGCTGTGTTCTTGGCTTTGGAGAGTGTGTTTTTTACCTGTGCAGATATGTATTAATAATTCAACTTTTGTTAGTGAAGGAATTAATACAATATACTGTCAGGGTGACTTTCATTGCCACATAAAGGTGTGGTAAATTTTGCGATCTGCCTCTCATATGATAATTTTTGCACAGAAAAACAGATAGAAGTTTTAATAAGAGAATTTTGGAACTTCTGGGGAATCTGGCATAGTAGACAATCCTATGCCCCAATGAAACATGTAGGGTTATGTGATTCTTAAAACATTTTTTTTATTTTAAAAAAGGTTTCACAAAATGTTAAAGAGGATGACTGGGAATCTTTGCTTGAACAGAAGGAATTGAAATGGCAGATCAGGCTGAATGCTACACATTCTCCTGGTCTTAGTGATGTCTTATCAGTTAATATTATTAGTACAGTGTATGAATTCTGTGGTAAAGATGGTATTTTTTTTAATACAATTAGAGCAGCTAGACTGTTATTTATTTAATTATTTATTCATTTACTTTAACTTCTTATGTATTAAATTTTAATAGCATTTCCAACAGTGTTTATAATATATATATATATATATATATATATATATATATATATATATATATATAGTCATATTCAAGGTGTTTGAGGTCAAATTAGTACAATTTTAAGGAATTATGTTTTAAATAAAGTGACTGGTTTGCACCATAACATGATTATTAGTACATAATATTTACAGGGCATGAATGCTTTTAATAGCAGTTCTGATGAAGTTCCATTTTGAGGGATGAAAGCCCTTGACTTGGTGTATTAAGAAAATAAGTTTTAGCTGGTGCATTGTTTTACTGTTGCCATTTTTTATATCTTTTTTAACACTTTTTGTTCCTGTGATTAATCCTATGGCATACTTTCATGCTCCACATCTATCTCCAGGTCTACAGGCCACACCTTTCCACTCCAGAGTTTCTCATATAAAGAATGGTGCTGGTGCAAAACCTAAGGGTGTCTTGGGGTGCCATGCCTTCAACCTTCAACTGTTTTTTCCCATTTTGGCTTACCTTGTTACTCTTTCTCCTCCCCTTTTATCATTGGTTATATCTGAGGGGCAGGCATGCAATGGGAACATGAGGCATATTATCCCACCTTTGCAGCAGCTCAGCAAGGTCCACCACCCTCCCCCCTCTTTGGACCATGACCCTCTGAAAGATCCCCAGCCTCTAACGGGGATTCTCATGGGGAATGACCATGTGACCGCTCCCACCCCATGATTGACACGCCCATCCCTCCCTGCTAATGCTTCAGACACTCAAACCCCTAATCAGATCCTCTCTACCCCATCAGAAAAAGATTGTATCTTTTACTTATAGCTAGGAAATGGCTTGGCTATCCTGTTGATGCACCTAACCCAGCAATTGACAAAATGTGTTTTGTTTCTGATACTTTTTGCTTGAATATACTTACTTTTAGACAAATTGTCATCTGAAAATCATTGTTGCTGGATTATTGATCATATTATAGATAGTATCTGAGTACAGCTGCATGCCTTCATGCAACAGAATGATCAATTTTATAAACTTTACATATTAATATTTCTTATTCTCTCCTTGTGCTTAAATATTTTCTGTTGTAGTAGCAGTTAACTTTAATGATACTATATTTATGAAAACATGATAACAATTATCCTTTAGTAAATGGACATGAGTATCTTGATATAAATGTATCTGTAATATGATCTCCTCTGAGAAAAGTGAAAATGTGATTCATCAGTGAAATACTTTTTCATTGTATAACATAAATATTACATTCAAACTCCTAAAGGCCTAAGCTATCTGAGAATCTATACCTTAGTGCAAATAGCTGAAACTTTTTCTAAGCCCCCCCCATGAACAATGAGCATTTATGTTGTCAAGAAAGCTGGTAATTGGTGCTCACTGGAGTGTATGCTGCTTAAACTTGGATAATGGGAAGGTAGTAATGGAGTTATTATGAGTGCTAGAAGGATTCAGAATTTACAGTGAAAAAGCTGTATTTTACATGGAAAAACTTGAAACAGGCTGTGGACTAGATGATGCTGACCAGATTAGCTAGGGGTCGTATGATGGATAGATATGAGCAGTGTGGTGGGCTGTAATGACCTTCTGGGGAACTATATCATTTTCAGGAGCTATACCTGCACTGTAGTCATGTTCTGGAAAATTCTATCCTATAGCTCTCCTCTGGGGAAAGAAGAGACCCAGTTAATAAAGAATGGCTGTAATGCACATGATACAGAACCTTAATAGCAGGTGTTAATGCATGCATCAGTTTTATTCTGTATTGTCCTTGCCACAGCTCATAGTTACGGACCAGGTGCCACCTCCTTACTAGTGCCACAGTGTATTGTATCCATCTCTACCTTGCTTGGGGTGTCACTGCAGCCAGTTTCCCCAATAACTCCACACCTGACTTTTCCTCTGCTGCTGCCCCTGGTTTATATGTAGTGCTGTGACTTGTCCAAGTAGTACCTGCCTTAGTACTACCGTATTGTATAACATGGTACAGAACATGAGTAATTTACTGCTGTGAACCACCAGACATAAGCAAGCAGTACAAGTGAACCTTCATGACTCCAAACACACATCTCACAATGTACCATGTCCGTGTTATAGTGGTGTTGCATGCCATCTCTGCCATGGTCTGTGAATCTTGGATGGCAGTCCTCAGATATGGTTCCAAGGTATATCCTTGATCATTTACAACACACAACAGTGGACAGCATTATAATTGGCCTGCTGTCTGCATCCACTTGAACAGCATATCCAGGACACTGTTGCTGGCAATTTGTGTACTTATCAGCTAGATTACCATCAAGAAAGTCAGTCCACATGAAACTCTGGTAGTGGTTGAAAGTGTGCCCAAATGTAGGAATCATGGGAACAACCAAAGAGTGTACAGACACACTGAATATAATAGACACAGACACTTTTCACCATCAGCATTCCAATAACTGGTAGCAATCTAGACAAACAGTGAAAGTCTACACAACTCTCAATTAATGCATAACCTTTACTCCAACAAAGTAAAAGAAATTAGAACTTTGGTTAGATTCTTGAGTGTTAGGAAATAAACAGCAACACATATTGGAAGTTATTTTTACAGAAACTAAAAACAAAAGGTAGGATTCCCAAAAGTCTTACAATGAGCTACTCCAAAGACTTTGGTGTAATTAAAGGAACAATGCTGCAACCAGCATTCATGTGTGATATGCAAAAAGTGGTAATATTGCCAAAACAGATAGTATTCAATGAACACTACAGTGTATGATGATTGTGCTTGCATTATGATTGTATGTATTCACATACAAGTGGGAATTAAAATAAAAAAATCTTGCATTAATATATTCCAAGTTCGGCATAATTAAAAGGACAATGTAACAATCAGTGGTTGTGTGTGATATACACTTGAATTGTAACATTGACAAGATGGATTGAATTTTTATCCAGTGCATCAATGCAGTGTATGTTGGCTTTACTTACATTATAGCTAAAAGTACACATACACACACACACACACACACACACACACACACACACACACACACACACACACACACACACACACACACACACACACACATTATCTATATACCTATCTATCTACTAATATAACTACCTGTCTATCTAAGTGAAAAGATACCCTACCTGAACATCAGAGTGACTCACTTTTCTACACAGCCACATAGGTATGCAGTTACTTATATATAGAACTGGAATACTATCATGTACAGCTGTGCTTGGCAAATAGTTTCCTATGTGCTGTGAACATACCACAGTTATGGACAACATACATATGTGGAAAAATATAGATCAGAACCAGAAGAAGTGCCTACAAGAAGCATTATAATGAAGTTTTCCATCTATACAAATGTGTCAGAATACTACAGACTAGTATGATATATTAACACTACTCTTAGCTCTCCAGTGCCATACATTTTTGATGGGCCGTATTATCAAACAATGTTTCAGAATCTTATTCTCTGAAAAATGTGTACTTTGCCAGGGACTGATAGCATGCACTGCTGATATTCACAAACCCTTGTCATCAAATGGTGGATACCAAAATCTGCAAGTCAACTACACTGATGCAGAAGGATGAAGCCTGGAAAATGATCCAAAACTGGGTTAATCTATGCCATCCAGGTATATATAGGTCCTAGTGGGGGAAAGGAATTATGAGATTATACCTACTCACCTCTATTTGATGGGAGGGAAATAACAATATAACAATGTGGTACAGTGAGGGACGTAGTCCTTGTTACTGAGGTCCTTGGTCAAAACCAGAACCATAAATGGCAGTTGGACTAGATGAATAGGCAGATCATGCTGTGGACTCATATTTTAATTGTATATGAAACACCTGACCAGCTCTTCCATCCCCTCCCACCCACCTCCAGAAAATGGCATATCGCTTCCACTGAAACAACAAAAGTATTTAAAACATCCAAACTCTACAAAAAAAATGCAAACACCAGTTCACAGGAAATATAAAGATAAACACAATTTATTCAGTGCTTTTGTTTCCTTGTAGAAAGAACTTCATCAAATGGTGGCTACCAAAATCTGCAAGTCAATTACACTGATGCAGAAGGATGAAGCCTGGAAAATGATCCAGAACTGGATTAATCTATGCCATCCAGGTATATATAGGTCCTGGTGGGGGAAAAGAATTATGAGATTATACCTACTCACCTCTATTTGATGTGAGGGAAATAACAATATAACAATGTGGTACAGTGAGGGAAGTAGTCCTTGTTACTGAGGTCCTTGGTCAAAACCAGAACCATAAATGGCAGTTGGACTAGATGAATAGGCAGATCATGCTGTGGGCTCATATTTTAATTGTATATGAAACGCCTGACTAGCTCTTCCATCCCCTCCCTCCCCTCCCACCCACCCCCACAAAATGGCATATCGCTTCCACTGAAACAACAAATGTATTTAAAACATCCAAACTCTACAAAAAAAATGCAAACACCAGTTTACAGGAAATATAAAGATAAACACAATTTATTCAGTGCTTTTGTTTCCTTGTAGAAAGAACTTCATCAGAATTAAATTAGAAAACATATCCACTTCCTTTAAATAAACACATGGTAAATTCATGTCATATGATAGGCTGCTTGTTCAGTCTGTTATGCCTAGTTTTTAAAATAATTGCAATAGATAAATGTTCATTCAAACCGGGAGGGACTTCTCACCTCTACTTTATTTTTCTACCCTCTCACGTATAAAAAAAAAACTTTTTAAAAATCTTTGTACATAAGGAAGTGCTTAAACAGTGCATTGGTGTTGTCACCCTTCCTGATACTTATACTATCTGTTTTGCCTACATAAAATGCCAGACAATGGGATCATAGGGTAATATAGACATCACTACCAGTATTATAACAAGAATTACCCACACAAGCTATTACTTTAGGATAATCATGCACAACCACATTTGATCCTTCAGGTATAAAGTGACAGTAGGAACAAGCTCCACACTTTGTCATTCTTCCATTGTTGATATACTTAGTATCATTACATTCAAAAATGTCTGTAATGTTATAGGCAGATGTGCAAGTGAAACTGGGAAATGGATCCAGTTTCTGGAGATCAGGGTTATTATTAATAACCTAATCCCAGTTCTTCATCATAATGTCCTGTAACCCACTTGAAGTAGAAACCATTGTAATGGAAAAGTTATCAGTCTTATTTTGAATTTTACCCTCCAGTGGTTTACGCAGAATATGTACATGTTTGTCCCCTTTACCAGATTTGACCAAAGCCAAAATTTCATCAAGCAGCATGGGGAGGGGGCAAACTTTCTGTTGATGAAAACTGCTCTCAGCTGATCACACTGTGTACAAAATTTTTCCTCTTCTGAAATCAACCTTCAGAGGGACGTATATACTGCCCTTTTGCAATACTTTTTTTTTTTCAGAGCAAGTGTGTGTGCATTATCAAAATGCAGCTGTATATTAAGAAAAGTACTTTTCCTATACAAGACAGACTCATAGGCCTCATCATTTACATTCTTGTATAAAAAAATGTCTAAAACGCAATACAAAAATCTTCCACAATTAATGTGAACTAAGTCAGTGGAAACCTCTAGATATTCCACTAACTGTGTGAGAATGTCCCTAGTACCCTGCCAGACAAATAAAACAGAAGATATCAACCAAACACCTAGAATACATTTTGAGAAACAATTTCTATTTGCTCTCAAAAATATGGACTTGTTCCCAATAGCATTACACAATATTAGCAATGATGGGGGTGCAAGACACTTCTATTACAACCCCAGAAGTCTGTTCAAAGTATTCACCCTCAAAGGCGAAAAAGTTATTTTTAACAAGCTTGCACTAATGCAGTGTACGTGATGAAACAATCATTTTGTTATGAAATAATTTGTTTGCTTCTGCTATTCTGAGATAGCACATGCCATAGACCCTCATAACATGAGCCTAAAGGCATGTCAGACCTGCAGATTTTTCAATGTTTGCTTCTGAGTTCAGATATTTACAGTGATTCTTAATATTCTTCCAGACATAGTACACTAATGTTGTGCATTTGGTCTACTGACTGCATCTTATGGTATGCAATGATAATTTTGATATTAGAAATATAAGGAAAAATTGACATGTTTTTAGTTATTTTGAATGTTACTTTGATGAATTAGTAATCTCACTACCTTTTCTTTACAGAAATGGTAACAGCATTAAGAAATGCTTATAGAAAACATTTTTTCCTGGGGATTCAATAAACTAAATGTATGCTTAACGTGAAGCCTACACAGAGTTTACATGTTTGCATGGTGAGCAGCAGCACTCATGCAAATACATGCTGCGCACTGTGTTTAAATGTAAATAAGTGTGGTTTTGTGACCAGCAATAGGGTTGCCAGCAAGGAAACTGTAAAGCACCATGGACAGCAGCAGATATGTAAACCTGTTACCTATGGGCAAACTAGGTCTGTGTGTTTGCATGGAAGGCCACTGTGATTAGCAAGGTTATTAATAAAGCAATGTATAGCATTCCAACACATTACATGCAAGTGCATACAGTCCAGAGAAGTGTGGAAACCTCATTAGGCATACCAAACAAAAGTTGTGTAAATGATCATTGAGGGTACATAGACTGCATTTTAAATAAACAGTCGGGGAAGTGTGTGTATTGAATAGGGACACACAGATGAATTGTAGAATTGAACACAAGGAAAAAGGACAGGTGAAACAAACTACAGCAGATGAGGGCAGGTCAATGAAGACAGTTGTAGTATGAACACTAATCACATATCAACGTGATACAGTACAACCTGCACAGTGAATGTATATACAATATACCTTCACCCAGGATGATGCCACAATATAAACAAAAAATGATCAACCTCAACAATTGGCCTAGCTTTTGGTGTCAGTCCAAGGAGATCCAGTATCTCTCACTGGCATGAGATGGTTGACGGGCCATGCTGCTCTGTCAGAGCTGGTCTGCACCTATGTCTTCTAGGCTGTCGAATACTGGCAAGGGTGCTTTCCTTCACCATAGTGCCTTTTTTTAGTCAATGTCAAAGCAACACATTTCTGACATAAAAATCCACCGGAGGCAAACTCAAGATTCTGCTGCTTAATGCCAGGAGTCTAAACATGAAGCTGCACCAAAGGAAATAGCCAATGTCGCTAGATGACAGATTTGGTGTAAAATTCACCCCCCTGGCCCCACAGGCCAACCCCCAAAGCATACCTGACAACAGTCCTCTGCCTAGTATCTTTAGAGATCATGTCATATCTGCACTCTCCAAGGCTCAAAACATGGCCTCACTACCAGATAATATCCCAGGTTGCTTACTAAGCAATCTAATACAGGATGTAGCAGATCCACTTCACATCCTCTTTAACTACAGCCTGAGAACTGGCTTTGTTTCAGTGGAGTGGAAAACAGCAGCAGTAATTCCCTTGCATAAAGGGAGAACCATCAACCAACACTGGCAACTACAAACTCATAAGTCTAACCAGTGTCATCTGCAAGGCCATGAAAAGAATCATCATGAATCTTATCAACGAGAACATAGGTGACCTTCAAACTCTACACCCAACTCAATTTGGCTTCATTAAGGTAAATCATGCTCATTGAACTTAGTAGACTTCTTCAAGAAAGTCACCAAAGGCAGTGCATACTGCTTATCTTGATCTAGCCAAGGCTTTTGACACAATCCCCCACTAAGTATCACTGAGAAACTCTCACAGCTGGTTTTTAACCCTTACATCACTAGATGAGTAGCCAGTTGGCTCACCAACAGAACACATACTGTGAAAGTTGGTGGCTCAACCTCTACCAGTAGAGCCATCACCAATAATGTACAACAAAGATCTGTGCTGGGCCCTTTTCTGTTTGGAATCTATTTCTTGGAAGTCTAGGCTAAAGTAAATGGTCTTTAGCTTATCAGGTATCTGATGATTGCAAATCGTGTGCAATCACTGAGTCCCTCAATGATGGTAACATATTACAGGAGGGGCTGACACAGACAAGATGATTGTGCCAAAGCCATGGTCTACAACTAAATTCAAAAACATGCCATTGTTATTGCCTTTGGCAAAATGGAGTTCCCTGCTAATTACAGTATTGACAACACTCCCCCTAAGCTGAAACCCAGTGGTGTGAGACCTGAGAACACAGGTAGATAGCAATCTGAACTTCGATCACCAAGTTTTCACAGTGGTAAGGAATGCCTTTTGTGTCATGCATCCTATAAGTAATGGCATCACATCCAGGTCTAAGGATGTTGTAACACCACTGTGCTTGACCCTCACCAGACCACTAATAGAGTACAATGGTACCTTTTGCATGTGTGAGGTACCCTATCTGGGCCAGTAATCAAGGAACCTGAATCCTCACCACTGACACTGGAGAGGGATGTTCACTTGGAATACAATTGGATACACTTAGTATTTCCAGGTGCATACCTCTGTGCATCAAGTACAATTTCCCTTAAGAGCACACAGTGTACACACTCAGCCCAGGGTCTAGTTTCTCTGTCTGTCTCCCTCCAGGTTCCCAGTAAGACTTCCCACTTGCACAGTTGTAGGGTTAAGTCCTCAGCCTAGTGTCCAAGCCAAGTCCTTCAGCACCCTCTTTGTGAAACCAGTGTTTTGTGCCCCTGCTCCAAGTAGCTGACATACATACTCTTTGAGATTTAATTTTCACACACTCACCTGGGAAAGGTTGATACAGATTACCCGATCTACCAACTTTGCCCAGACTGTAAGGTAGATTCACTGCCACCAGTTACTTACTATAAGGCTCTTAAAAGGGATCTGATTATACTGAGTGAAATTAATATTAACATTAATCATTACATCCAAGTGAAGCCTCCAAGTGCATCTACAGTTAACTCCTACTGATGCCTCTAGGCATCAAATATTGCTTGTTCATATTTGCATAAATAATTCCAAACCATGCTATATACAAGGTTTTAAAAGATTTCATCTCAAAGCTTACACAATGGCAAACTCAACTGCATTAATATTTGACCTATGTCTAGTGCAGGTAAATAGATATTAACTGTGTTTTTTATGATATTAATTTATATAGATATAATTTTCACATTTTTCTAAATATCTCAACAACCAAGTAACACAGACAAAACTCCTTAGCCTCATATGAAAGCACTCAGGTAGATGAATAAAATGTTGCTGACTGTATGTATACAACTTGAGTGGTTGCTAAGATATTGTGTTTACAAAATATTACAAATGTAATAGTTACCGTGTTTACCGTGACTTATAAAATTCAGAACCTAAAGAATACTACCACTACAAAAATAGTTTGTCCTGAAACATTTGCCATATATACTTATTTCACAGCCACAATGGCTCTAGAAATATGACCATTTTTTTGAAATGTGAGGTCATAATTTGATTCTGCCAAAAGGCTTAGGCTCCACCCATTGGAAGTTACATTGCAAACTTCCTCAGTTCCATTGGAGTGAATGAGTTAATAGAAATGGTAATGTTGACAAAGCTGTAAGGCTTCAGGAATGGCCAGAGCTGTTGCCAAATACATATAAGTGCTCTTAAAGGTTAAAATATTTCTCTAAAGAACCAGCCACAATGAGAAGTTTAAAAATATTTAAAAATAAATAATGAAAGCACATGAAAATAATACATATCTATTTACAGTAAACATCAGAGTTTCATACATAGGAAATATTAAAAATAACACAGATGAAAAGATTCACACAGTTACAGAAAAACAACACTTAACTATTTTTACTATATTTTCCTAACTGATTTAGAGAATTACTATCCCTGGTCACTTATTAGAGCAAGGCAAGATGAAGAAGGTGAGTAGTCTTCCTTCTTTGACAGGTTGCAAGAGCAGACTGCCCAATCTGACTAAAAGACTTCTCAATATAATATCTAAATATTTCTGGAATAGCTTACAGAATGACATCACAGCTGGTCATTGACTCTGTTTTCCACACTATCACCAGCACTAGAAGCTGCCAGGATTTTAGCACCTTTGTGTTACCATGCACAGAGACAGACCTTTGCTCAGATCTGCTGCAACTTCTGGAAGTCATAAAACAATTTTAAACTGCTATCCTTCGGGAGTAGCAATTATCTCCCTGCTAGAGACAATAAAGAAGGCTTCCTAATACTTGGTTTCCCAGACATTTTTTCTCTGACTGCAACCAGAACTGAAAAATACAATCTTTATGGCCTAATTTAATGTCAACTATTTTTGAAGTTTGAGATTAACCTCTTCTCTTCCAATATCCTCTGTAAAACATATACATTTAAACAGTTACATGTTGCATGTATATTTCTTTTCCTTCCAATGGGGCGCACTGTTGATACATTTTAACACAAGCAACTTTACAAATATGATACATTTTTAATGCAGGCAACTTTGCAAATACATTTTCAACACAAGCATCTGTACAAATCAGTTTGATATTCAAATAACATATAATTCTTTATTAAATTCCAACTAGCTATGTTGGCATATGTTACACATCCACTGCCCCACTTTTCCTGGCATAGCTGGCCATACCTCCTATCATCACAGCATGCACCTCTCCAGACACCTCCAGCAGCTGGGTAGACTACAGATGTTTCTCAGCAAGAAAATATAGGGCCTACAAATTATGCCATGATGTAATTGGATAGACTGAAAGCCCTGAAACTGTACTCTGTATCATAGAGGCTGCTGAGAGGTAACTGGTTCCTGGCCTGCAGGGCATTCTCTGACCCTGCCCTAGTGGAAATGCTGCACATCCACAATTCTAATGGCACAAAAATCACTCACTCTGTGACATTAACAGAACATGCTTGAGAGACAGATATATCTACCAGAGACTGGCACTCCTGTGAAATGCACTTCTGAATCATGTCAATCAGAGCTGTTCACTGACACTATTCAAGCATAACCTAAACAAATGGATGAGAGACCAAAAATTCACCCTGGGGGTGGCACCCATGTCCCTCATGGACAGGGGTAGTTTGTGTTGAACATAGACTCATTCTGTGAATTACATCCACCTAATAAAGACAATTGGGGCTACTTGGGATGAACATGGCTAGGCTTGTAAGGGCTGTAGAGCAGCTAGCCTAGTAACCTGCTATGAAACTATGAACCTATGTCAACAGTTCCCAGGTGGCATATTACTACAGCGGTTATAGAAGGAGTATGTAATGCAACGGCAATAATGGCCATCAATACATCAGCTCACATCACAGATTCTAAGTACATAGGTTCATAGGTTCATAGGTAGGTACTAGGCTATCGGCCCAAGGGCCTACATAAGCCTAGCCAGCAAGGTACCATAGCTTACGCCACCCAAGAAAGTTATTTTCCTGTGCCACTGTCCAGCAGAGACACAGAAGTGATCACTGGGGTGTATTTTCTATTTCCCATCCACTCATCAAGATTTTTCTTGAAGAGTGCTAATGAAGAACTTTGCTTGACATAGATGGGTAGCTTGTTCCAGAGTATAGGAAGTCTCTGGGACAGGAATCTATTGCTCCAGCATGTCCTGTTTATTGTGGTGACAAGGTTTAGGTCCCTAGAGCATGTAGCTTGGAAGGATTGGGATTTCTTTAGGTGTAGCATGTCCAACAGCTCTGGGTTTGACATAGCTTTATATGTTAGGCAGAGATCACCTTGGAGTAGGTGATATGCTATGGAGTAAAGCTGGAGTTTTTTGAGGCGGTCAGTGTAGGGCATTTGTTTGAGACCAGTAATCCTCTTTGTCAGGGACTTCTGTGGCCTTTCCAGCTGCTGCAGATGTCTTGTGAGGTACATTCCAAAAGGGGCGTTGTACTCTATAATGGGTCTAATGAGTGATGAGTAGAGGGGAACAATGACCTCTTTTTTTGTGGATGAGAACCCTTTTATGATGAGGTGTGCCACATAGAAGGACTTCCTGACTACTGTGATGATGTGACTATCAAAGGAGAGACTACTGTCCACCTGGGTCCCAAGGTCTCTTATCACGTATTCAGTGTTAAGTAGATTGCTGCCTATGTGGTAGTTCATGGGTACAGAGTTTTTGCCAAAGGGGATGACACTGCACATTTTGGCATTGAGCTTGAGGCCACGGCTCTGACACCAGGCATCTGTCTCAGTGAGGCCCTTCTGTAGGATGTCCACATCATTTAGGGACTTGACTATGGCTCCTAGTTTGCAGTCATCTGTGAACTTCATCAGCCGGAGGCCTTCTGTGTTAAGACTGTTCTTCAGAGAAGTAGATACCAAACAGGAGAGGTCCCAGGATGGAACCCTGTGGCACTCCACTTGTCACTGGCTTGAGGTCAGATTTGGAGTCTGCAACTTTTACAGTGTGGGTTCTGTTAGTGAGCCAGTTGGCAACCCATCTTGTGATGTAGGGATTTATACCTAGTCTAGTGAGTTTAGCTATAATTCCAGAATGGGGGATGGTGTCGAAAGCCTTGGTGAGGTCAGGATAGGCTGTGTGAACCACCTTACCCTCATCCACAGCTTTGGTGACTACCTCAAAAAAGTTGATCAGGTTCAGGAGGCATGATATGCCTTTCACAAACCCGAACTGGGTGGGATCCAGAATTTGGAGGTTACCAATGTCTTGGTTTATGAGTTCCATGATGATACATTCCATGGCCTTGCAGACCAGGCTCATCAGGCTAATAGGTCGATAGTTCCCAGAATCAGTGGTGGCTCCCCCTTTGTGGAGTGGGATAACTGTTGCTGTGCACCATTCAGTGGGCACAAAGCCTGATGTGAGGCTATTATTGAACATGGTGCTTATTTGGGGAGCCAGTTCATTCTGAAGTTCGTGTAAAATGCAGCTGGGATGTTGTCCGTTCCCATGGATGCTGTGTTTTTGGCTTTAGAGAGTGCAGCTTTTACCTGCGTAGTTGTGATTACAGGGACTCTGCATTCTTCCTGTATAGATATGGGACCTTTAGGGGGTGAGAAGGGGGTAAAGTTAGCACTGAACTGATCTGCCTAGATGTTGGCAATATCAGTTGGTTCTGTAATTTTCATGCCTTTGTGCTGTAACTCAGAGCAGATTTGGGTGTTGTCATCTAGATTCTTGACATAGCTATAGAATGCTTTGTGGTTGTCCTTGGATTTAGTGGCAATTTTGTTTTCGTAGCTAGCTTTGGAGGATCTTATAAGGGATCTCAGCTTCTTATTGAGGCTAACCAGAGAGCTCCTCCACTCATGGGATTTTACTCTCTTTTACAACAGTTTCTTCCTTCTATTGTACAGTTTGTTTATGGTAGGGGACCACCAGATTGGCTTCCTTTTTTTGGAGGATAGCGTCTTGGTTCTGTTTGGGATAGCACGATCCATGCACTCGTGTAAGTGCTTATAGAGTGCATTTGTGTAGGATTCAGCAGTTGTAATGGTATTGTCCATCTGCATGGGTGTCATGAAGTTCACCATTTCTGTCTTAAGAAGCATGAAGTTGGCTTTGGAGATATTTTTATTGTGGTTTCCTTAATGGGGGTTGGGGCGGGATGTGGATATCAAGGGTGATAAGCTTATGGTTGGATCGGACCAACGAGGAGTTGACTTCAGGTTGGTAATGACTAGGTCTAGGATATTGTTGCCCCTGGTGGGGGTGTGGATAAGTTGATCTAAGGCATTGGAGTTTATGAATTCCAGAAAGCGTTAAGCTAAGGAGTTGGTACACTAGTAGTTTTCTCAGTTAATGGTGGGGTAGTTGAAGTCACCCATTATTAGGGTGTTTGGTTGAACCCTAATATTTTCCAGCACATCAAGAAAAGAGGAGTGGGAATTCTAGGGCATGGTTTGGGATCTGTAGCAAGCTACAATTTGGATTGCAGTTTTGCCCAGAGTTAGTTGCACTTGGATAACCTCGGATGCATTATGCTGAGCAACTAGCCTGGAGGTGTGGATATTTTTAATGAGTATGGACACACCTCTGCCTTTGGTGTTTCCGTCCAGGTTACATGGCCAAAAAGTGTGGTATGAGTTATAGCCTGGTAGTGCAGGGGTGCTCTCTGGAGCCTTGAACCAGGTCTCAGTCACTGCACAGATATCGATGTTCTCTATTTTAAGGAGTGCCTCGAGTGAGTGCATTTTGAGATTTAGACTTCTAGAATTGAGTAGCATTACCTTCAGTTTTTGTTTACCTGTTCCTGTTATGGTGGTGAATTTGTTATTTTTACCCTGCCTAAAAAGGCATTATAGGGTCAGCATGAGCCTTAGCCAGTATCAGGAATCCCAGGGGCGACAGGTACAGGCCATCTATGGCAAAGCATCGTGGTCTGTCGACCATGTCATCCCAAGCAGACAGATACTGGCTCCCCTTAGAATGACACCAGAGGCTTAACCAATTGTTGAAGTCAATCATTTTGTCCTTGTACTGCTGTATCATTCTGTGTGATGGCAGAATGCTACTCAGGGCTAGGGTCATACCTGCCTGGGCTACAAGATCAGAGAGCTCTTCCATGTCTCTTTTCATGTAGTCCAGGGAGGTATATCTCAGGTCTTTCACACCAACATGGACAATGACAGAGTCATATTTGTACTTGGTGTGGAGTGACCTGAGTGCATGGGTCATGTGGCGGATCCTGGCACCCAACAGGCAGCTGACAGTAACCTTCTCCTTGTCTAGCCTGGTGAATGGGACATCAGTGTGCCTGACTATAGAGTCACCTATGACTAGTGGGTTGGGTACATTGTTTTGCCTTATTGGCTGTGGTTGAGTGGCACACTGAGTCTGTGGGCTATGTGTCATTTGGGTTGTGTTGGGGGATGGAGGTTGCTTGCATTTCTGCTTTGGAGATCTCTGTTGCTTAGACAGATTATTATTGAGAGCCTCCATGAATGTTTTTGTGTTACTGGTGTAGATTTAGTGTGACTATGTGATGAGTGTGGTGTGGTGCAAATATTTACCTTCTCCTCATGACTGTCACGTTCAGTCTTGGTTAGAGAGAGCTTTACCTCCAGTTTGGCTAGATAAGTGCATCTCTCACAGGTTGTAGTGTTGGGTGTTAGGAAGAGAGGGTTGTCAGTGTACATGAGGCAATTTCTACATTGCCTCAAGATGCCCAGATTCATCAGATAGACAGGAGAGAACACTGGGAGCTGACCCTTGGACATGCCTGAATAAAAAACTATTTTCCTCAAGATAAGTGAGGAAAGTGAGTACAAGAGCTGTTTTTCTCTAAGCAAGTGAGAAAAGTAAGTACAAAAACTGTTTTCCTCTAGGTAATGAGGAAGATAGAGTGCTATAGTAATTAGTAACTTATTTAGTGCTTACAAGTTCTGAACAAGTGCTGAGCATGAACAAGCAAATTTAAGTGCTAAAACTAAGAATCTGTATCTGCACTAGACGAGTTACAGGACAGAAACAAGTGCAAATGCAGGCTTTCAAATCAGAAAGTTGAGAGAGATGGAAGAGATTGCCCAAATGGCCAATAACTACAATTTCTGGGCCAGAACCACTCCTTATGTGGTAGACAGGTTACCTAGTGCTTACCACTCCCACTGATAAGCTAGAAGGCTTCCCAACAACACAGAAAGGCTTGGGGGGCTCAGAAGCTTACATACAGTCCTGGATACAGCAAACCTTCATCTGGAACACTAGTTACAGAAAAGGTAGGAAACAGGCTTACAGTTTTTTTTTAACAGAAAAGTAGCAAAAACAGTAGTAAAAAAAATTTGCATGCAGTGCAAGCTAGCACACTTGAGTATGCAGCAATATTAGACCAAACACAGTTTAAAAATGCAAATAAATTAAAAAGGACTGAAAGCAAGTGCAGAAAGAGTTTATTAGGTAGAATGTGGTAAAGAGATGGGACTGGGGGAGTGTCCCAGATCAAATCTACAGTGGGGCGGGCAACTGCAAAAGCCACCAAATGCATTCTACAAACCAAAAATAGGGAGGGTGGGTGCGACAAAACAGTTTCAACAGAGATCTAAGCAACAACTAACAGTACAAACTTTAAAATCAAAAAAATATTCTCAGCTCTGTATATTTGTACATGAACTAGAGACCTCAGTATTTTACGCAACCTCCACAACACATGTCTGTCTTGGAAAGTGTCAGACAACACTTTATAAGTGATGACACTGGTGGTGTCTGGTGAGGACAATATGGCAATAACAGTGTCCTACATGCTGGTGTAAAATGCTCTTTCTCTCTCTAATGTCAAGCAAGTACACAAACACCCACACAGCAGTTGATTGCAGTGAAAACAGAACCCCTACCTAAGTACACAGACTAGAGACTTCAATATTTAACACAAGCATCACAGCACAAGTCTGACTTTTACAAGGGTGCATGATGATTTATAGTGGATGACATCATCATTAGATGTTTGAGAGAAGATGTTGGGAAGCCTTTATGCAATGGATGTGTAGGCATGTACAACTGTCAAAATATTGGTACTCTGTGTCACTAGTGATGACTGCAGGATACACAGTTATGCTTTAATGATTAGACAGACAGACACAAACGCATACACACATACACACACACACACACACACACACACACACACATATCAGTTGACTGCAGTGAGATTAGAATCCCTACCTTAGTACAAAGACAAGATAATTCAGTACTTAACACAAGTGCCATTGCATAAGTCTGACTTTTACAAGGCTGCAGGACAATTTTTAGTGGATCATTGGATTTTTGAGAGAAGATGTTGGGAGGCCTGAATGAAATAGATGTGTAGGTAAGTACAATTGTCAACATATCGGTACTCCATAGGATTGTAGTGATGACTTCAGGATACACAGTTATGCACTTCTGATTAGACACACGCACACTAGTTGACTGCAGTGAGATTAGAATCCCTACCTAAGTACACAACTCAAGAACTCAGTACTAAACACAAGTGTCATGGCACGAGTCTGACTTTTATAAGGCTGCAGGGCAATTTATAGTGAATGACATCATCACTGGATATTTGAGTAAAGATGTTGTGAGGCCTGATTGAAATGGATAGCTAGCCATGTACAACTGTCAAGGTATTAAAGATCTGCATATTACCAAATTGATGAGTGTAAAACGAACATTTGCTGTTGTGTTTCCAATGTGCAGGTATACCTTAGACAGCTTTGCAAATTATATGCAAACAGCTGTCCATGTTATTACAAATATTAGGAAAATCTGAATGTGTATTGTCAGTATGAAGATGTCCACAGTATATAATAAAGCATTTTATATTTATTTCTGTAGTGTAGTTGATATACTTGTGGACAAGTACTGAAAAAACAAGTTTCAAGTGCATGGGTGCAGGTAATACATGGCTGCAGTGTAAATATGTGTTCTTTCCTTAAAAAGTGCCTTCTCTTGGTTTTTGTTTTTACATGCCTTTTCATAGGATGATGACTAAATGGACAGTAAATATAAGTAATACATACTATTGTGCACTTTTCATAGCACAATGCTGAGCAGTCGGTTTGCACAGTCGATGGGAAAGTGTTTGCACATACAGGATATATAGTTCTATTGGTTTGCTTAACCCTGATCCAAGATGTTAAGTGGAGAGGCATGGCAGTCAATAGTGTAAATAGTACTGAGTGTAAGGAAAACACCTACTGCCTAGCTGACTCTGTAGCAACAGGCATAAATGCACTGACAGATTTCTTTTGTTGCCATGATGATATAAGGTTCAAATCCAGGTGTATTTAATTGTTTGAAATATATATTTATACCACAGTGAAATAATTATTTATTCTACAGTCACTGTGTGTTACATTAGTGCATTGTGTTTAAGCTGCATTGCATAGAGGTAACTGCACCAATGAAGAGCCGTTCACTGTCACTTGGCATTGGTGAGAAATGTGAAACTCTGCACAAACACAGAGGCCAAAATGTTAAGGGCTCCATTGTTTTTTTTACTTATGTGTGTTGTGTGCGATTCTATTTTTTTACCAGAATAAGGATGTTAAAATGGGGGTAGATAGGAACATAGTGAAATGGGGGCTAGCAGGAGGAAGATCAAAGGGAAAGCAAAACAGGAATGTGCAGAAGAGAGGTAGGAAAGAAATATAGTTATCCACTTCTTCAACAGTGTAAAATGGAAGCATGAACAGAATATTAGGTGAATTTGGACTGTCATCTCAACAAAAAGGGGTGACAACAATGCAGTCATGTTGTTTAGTCAATTGGATTGAATCAAGCATGTCAAGAAGACAAGTGTGTGATGTTGAGAGCTATGTATGGGATGATATATTTTTTTGGGACAGGTGCCCGTTTTTATTTTTACTTCAGTCAGAGAGGAATGTTGAGTAAGGGACATAGGTATTTTTGGGTCAGGTAATTAGAGTAGGTGAGGAAGCAGATGCAAACAAACAGGACAAACAAGACAAGACACAGAGATGGTGAGGGATATGACAAGTTGGGGGACATCATGATTGGTGTTGGGAAGGGGACCACAGATGCCCACACACATCAAAACATGGGTAGAGTGAGAATCCAGTCCTCACCTACAGGATTGTCATCATTGTCCTCTTACTCCGCTGGCTGTTGGAATGTTTGATGATGTCCATCCAGCATAGGCATGCATCAATTGTGCTGTGCATGACCTTATGCACCAACCCTGGCATCTTCTGGCAGGTGATAAAATCCCCACCTCTGCCACTTCTTCTGGACACTGCAGCAGTACTGCCAGGTTGGGTTCCAGATGTGCTGGGCATCATTACAGGAGCCAGTGGACTGGGGACAGGGTGAGCCATGGGAGTTGACCTACCTCCCTGTAAAGCATTTTGTGGTTTGTCAGAGATGGCTGACATGTCAATGTTTTGACAACACATAAAAAAAGAGAGATAAGGGTTGGGGTAAGAGAAAAAAAAGAGCTATAATAAGAACATCATATGTAACATAGAATGTATTATCACATAGTAAAGTATTTTATCTATACTTTTACATTTAAGTATACTTCTTAAAAACTGCAAAGTAAATATTGCTCAAAGTAGTCCTTGCAATGTGCATATATTGCATATATGCTTGGTCCATTTTATACAGATTAAGTTAGCAGCAGGGCATTTATGCCACTTGTGTCAAACCTAAATTATGTAAAATATTTTAAAGGATTTTTATATATATTTGTTGCTTGTGGTATTTAAACCCACACTATCTGATGACAATATTAGACTTGACTCCTATATTTTTCCTGTGCTACAGACTGAAGCATGCATGCTTGCTTTTACAGTTAGACTATGCATGCTTACTTTTGCTACAACTGTATAGAAGAGCAATATTTTAACTAAAACAATAGCTCTGTTGTGCTACATATATACCCCTTACTTCCCTCAGTCTCTCTAGATGCTAACCATAGCATCTCTATTCACCTTAATCTCTTGGTTGGCAGTAGAATAAAGGGAAGACAACAAGAGAAGAGCATTATGCATACCAGTCTTGCCTATATGCAGCTTTCTAGCTACTATATGTTCTCTTTATAAGTACACTTACACAACTGTGAGATGTCAGCAGTCCTGAACTCATCCAGCCACTGGTTGAGTGTATCTCTCTTGCACATTTTCAGGTCATTAAAATGATGCCTACTCTGTTTTCCAGTGAGTGGAATGCCAGTTGCACTGAAGACAGCCTTGGCCAGACTATTTCATGCTTCAGACTTGTACTGGGAGCTGGTAGAGTTCCCCTGCAATAGCCCTTGGCAGTGGTGCTTTACAAGGAATCCAGGGATGATTCTGGAGTCCTCAACACCCCACCTTTGTGCCCTAAATTGGGCGCCTTCCCTTCTACCAACAGACATGTCTGACCAGTGAAAACAGTAATAGTTAACAATAATTTTTTGTCAATGCATGTTATCACATTTACTGGTGTGCACAAACCCAAACAACAATGCCAACCACATTTGTGCAATGTTAAGCAGAGAGCAACAATGCTAAACAGAGAGGAAAGCAGTTTTTAAAACTGGAAGGTTAATATGACACTTGGCATTATTTTGAGGGCTGTTTGCTGCTGTAACTGTTAGGTGATTTAAATTTGTAGATATGTACTGAGTGGTATAAATTTTATGACCTGGCACATTTTTGTGTGGTTTCACATGCTGATAAAATAAATTTTTGCAATGTGGGATTCAAACCTGTGCATAAGAGACAAAATAATTTCATCCTTGCCTTCACAGAAGAAATGCTTCTTGGACATACTCATGAATTATATACAAATTTACATGACAGACTGAGTGGTTAACCATGTACATGTGTGAACTTACAAGGTCCTGGTTTACATATTCATGTATGTATATTATTGAAGCCAGAAGACCATCAAAAGCCAGAGAACACCATTATACTTACAGAAACATGACAGTCAGTATACACTCAGTTAAACAAATAATTCACTGGTATGCATACTTATTATTTATAATTATGTTTACATTTTTTATGTGTTTATTAAAATTGAGTGTACAATCCTTAATAATATTAGGAGTGTGTAATACATTTTTTCATGTGAATTTTAATATAAAGAAAAATGGAACAATAGTAAAAATATTTGGAATTTGCTGTATTAGAACCCAGGATAATCTGTATTGCAGCTCTACACTTTCACCTGCTGTTATAGAAATACTTAAAAAAAACAATTGGATATTTTCATATTCATTATAAAATTCTGTGTGTTAACCACTGAGCAGCATCACTAACAGTGTTTGTGCAGTGCCCAACATACTTGATAAAATGTATCTGTTTTAAAATTTCCTACTGTCTGCTTGTTGTCTGCAGGTGTTTTGGACCTGCAGGTGTTGGGGAAGGTTGTTAGCTACCATGCAATGCCACTTAGCAGATTGCAAGATGGAAAGCAAAAGATGTGACAGTCTGTCTTTTTTAAATCAAGAATGTCTGCATCCTGTCTGCAGGTATTTTGTCTGCTTCATGTGTGGGCCATTAGTCTAAGTTTGTGTGTTGGTAAGTGTTGCACAACATGAGAAGTGAAACTAAGCTTGTTTTATACTTGTGAGCAATGTTTCTTAGGTTTCATCCTTAAAAGACAAATGCAGGACTTCAGCCATGATCTACAGATCATATATACGGTATGGATCACTGTGCTGCACACACACACACACACACACACACACACACACACACACACACACACACACACACACACGATTCACAGGTGCCATTTATATATTGGTTATCATAGAAGTATGTTATATGACATTTATTGTATTTCTCTGTTTCCCTGTTTGCTCTAAGCCTCACACTGTGCAAATACTGGTGTTAAAAAAAAATAAAAAAAATTGTATTTATTTTATTTATTTTACATTTGTTAACCGAGAATGTCCGACTGGATACATATCCATTTTCAGCGGAGGACGGGGAGAAAAGCTCCACATTGAAATTAATTTACATGACAAATTATGGTAACAGCGAACTCTGTAAACATTTAAAAGGGAAAGCAAAACAGGAATGTGCAGAAGAGAGGTAGGAAAGAAATATAGTTATCCACTTCTTCAACAGTGTAAAATGGAAGCATGAACAGAATATTAGGTGAATTTGGACTGTCATCTCAACAAAAAGGGGTGACAACAATGCAGTCATGTTGTTTAGTTAATTGGATTGAATCAAGCATGTCAAGAAGACAAGTGTGTGATGTTGAGAGCTATGTATGGGATGATATACTTTTTGGGACAGGTGCCCGTTTTTATTTTTACTTCAGTCAGAGAGGAATGTTGAGTAAGGGACATAGGTATTTTTGGGTCAGGTAATTAGAGTAGGTGAGGAAGCAGATGCAAACAAACAGGACAAACAAGACAAGACACAGAGATGGTGAGGGGCATGACAAGTTGGGGGACATCATGATTGGTGTTGGGAAGGGGACCACAGATGCCCACACACATCAAAACATGGGTAGAGTGAGAATCCAGTCCTCATCTACAGGATTGTCATCATTGTCCTCTTACTCCGCTGGCTGTTGGAATGTTTGATGATGTCCATCCAGCATAAGCATGCATCAATTGTGCTGTGCATGACCTTATGCACCAACCCTGGCATCTTCTGGCAGGTGATAAAATCCCCACCTCTGCCACTTCTTCTGGACACTGCAGCAGTACTGCCAGGTTGGGTTCCAGATGTGCTGGGCATCATTACAGGAGCCAGTGGACTGGGGACAGGGTGAGCCATGGGAGTTGACCTACCTCCCTGTAAAGCATTTTGTGGTTTGTCAGAGATGGCTGGCATGTCAATGTTTTGACAACACATAAAAAAAGAGAGATAAGGGTTGGGGTAAGAGAAAAAAAAGAGCTATAATAAGAACATCATATGTAACATAGAATGTATTATCACATAGTAAAGTATTTTATCTATACTTTTACATTTAAGTATACTTCTTAAAAACTGCAAAGTAAATATTGCTCAAAGTAGTCCTTGCAATCAGTGACAGGTAATAGTCAAAACTGCAGATACATAAAGTTAGCAAACATTTAATAACAACAGAGATAGGTAATAGTCAAGGTTGCATGTAGATAGATATAATCATTTAGAGAAAAACTGTCATTGTTGGTAGTTGGATTAGGTATACAGAAGTAATAATTACATGTTTGAGCAGTGTGTAATAAAGAAAATGAATTACAGATAGAAGGTAAGGATGATAGTTAAATTGAACTGAGGTAGGTAGGAAGGAAGTAATTTAGTGTGGGCAGAAAAGTTAGTTCTCTTCCTGATGATGGGATAAAAGAGATGAATGGTCGAGGGAATTTTGTGTTAAGAGGGTGGGGAGAGAAGATATTAGGGTGTATACCTCTGTGAGCTATGTTTGGGTTACCTTTTTCCTGGTATTAAATAGGTTAGTCAGGGTATAGACTGGTCATGGCTGAGTATATTTTATGTATTCTAAATTGTGATTGGGTTAGTCAGGGTTGGGACATGGGCAGAGCCAGTCAGTGTTCATGAACATTTTTAGGGATATTTTAAATTGGGGCAAAGAGCATATGTTGGTTAGTTCAGCTGGAAGTGAGTTCCATTTTTTTCAGCAGAGTTAGAAAACAATGAGTCTCTAGCTGAGTTGCTGGCTTTGGTGGTTTGTACTAGCAGTTTGTTTGATGAATGGAGGGATGATAGGTTTCTGTAGGGGGTAATAATATTAGTCAGAATGGGGGTACTGGTAGGTTGATTTAGGATTTTATGAATCATTATGAGTTGGTTATAATATCTCTGACTGGATAGTTCAATCCAGCGTAATTTTTGAAGATTTTTACAGTGGTGGGTTCTGTAGGCTGAGCCTGTGGCAAATCAAGCTATATTGTTATAGCAACTAGTGATTTTGTTAAGGTTTGTTTTGGTTAGATTTGTGAGGATGGATGAGGCATAGAGAGGGTTGAAAGAAGGTGTGTGCGAGCTATTGTGGTTCTGGCAGAAGGGGTTAAGAATTTCTTAATCCTATACATGGAGCCTATTTTTTTGTTTGCTGTTTTTATGGTTTTATCTACATGGGCATCGTACTTCAAGTTATTATCAGTGATTACCCCTAGTAGTTTAGTGCAAGGTTCAGCAGTGATTACCATGCCATTGTTGGAAGAGACTGTGATTAATGGTAATGTTAGCTTATGGGAGGGGGAGAAAAGTAGTAGTTTGTTTTTTTTTTGGATTCAGTAGGAGACGACGACTATTGAGCCAGTTTTCTACTTTGTTAAAAGTGGTTTGGAATAGGGATTGTAAATCTGTGGGAGTCGAGTCAGTGCAGATGAGTGTAGAGTCATCTGCATACTGTACACAAGTTGAATCTGGGTTAACATTGGGTAGGTCATTAATGAATATGGAGAAAAGGAGGGGACCCAGGATAGAATCTTGGGGTACTCCAAGGGTGACAGGTAGAAGGGGGGATAGGTTGTCTTTCCACAAGATGGCTTGTTGTCTGCCGTGCAGGTAAGAGTGGAACCAGCTGAGTGCTGGGTTATCTAAGGAGAGTGATTTTAAAGAGTCTAGGAGTAGGTGGTGATTTACCATATCGAACGCTTTAGACAAATCAAGAAAGAGGGCAAAGGAGAGCATATTCTGATTGTGGTTTTGATTTATACTGTGAGAAAAGGAGAGGAGGGTGGTGGTAGTACTATGGGCTGGTCTGAAGCCACGCTGGGTTGGAGCTAGGAGAGAATTCTAAGTAAGGTTGGTTAGGAGTTGTTTCTGTTTGCATTTCTCCATTATTTTTGTTAAAGGAGATAGTATGGCTATGGGTCTGTAATTAGAGAGTTCAGTTGAGTATCCCCCTTTATGAAGTGGAATAATATGAGATATTTTCCAGATGGAGGGAATGTAGGATTCGTGGATAGTGTGATTGATTAAGATGGAGATAGCGTAAGCTATGACATTAGCAGCCTTTTGTAGAAACTCTGCAGGAAGTTGGTCGGCTGACAGGGTGGTAGGTTTTAGTTTTTTTAAGTAGGGATTTTATATAGTCTGTGGGGATGGGATCAAATCTCAGTGGGGGGGGTATTTTCTTGAGTAGATGAGATTGTAGTAGAGGAGGTGGGAGATAGATTATTAGCAAGGGACTGAATTGTTTCAGTGAAGAAAGTGTTAAAGGTTTTAGCAACACATTTAGGAGGTTGTTGTAGGGTAGCTGAGGGGGTGGGGGTAGAGGTTTTACCTGGGTGGAGCAGTTTATTCAGACCTGACCAGAATTTTTGAGGCTGATTATGGTGTTTTTGCTGTAAATTGGTATAATAGTTTTGTTTGTCTAGCAGACTAGACCTTTTTGCATCATTTCTCATTTGTTTGAATGCAATGTGGGTTTGTGGGGATTTGGTGGCTCTCCAGGAAGCCCATGCTGAGTTTCTAGCAGTAAGTTTTTGTCTAGTAGTATTGGTTAGCCAAGGAGCAATTTTATTTTTGGTTCTGATTGTACGTGTGGGAGCATGCCTGTCTAAGATGGCCAGGAATCTGGTGTTGAATTCTGAGACTGCTTCATCAAGGAGGAGTGTCTTTAGATTGGCCCATTTACATGAGCTAAGATCATCCTGGAAACTTATTAGGTTAAAGTTCTTTGTATACCTAAGGGTTTTAAAGGTGGTTTGGTGAGACATGTCATCCCTTTTCCTGATTATATAGGTTAGAAGGTGGTCGCTCATGTCTTCAGGTAGGGTGCATGATTTGTATAGCTGTGGATTGTTATTTATTAAGATCCAGTCAAGGATGCTTTTCTTTTTGTCGGGCTTGTTGATTCTGGTGGGGGTGGTAATAGTACCATGTAAGTTAATATGGGTGGTGGGGAAGTTTGTTGAACAAGTTATCCAGTCAATGTTGAAGTCACCGAGAAAGATTGTTTCTTGGGGGTGGGTTGTGGATAACCACTGAAGGGTGCTTTCTAAGGTGGCTATGTTGTTACCTGGGGGAATATAGCTTCCTATTATGTTTATAGATTTGTGTTTGTTAAGTTGTACTTTTGAGATGATTATTTCAGAGTTGGAAGTTGTCAGGTGTTGTGGGGTGCTAATTGTGGATATCTCGAGAGTGGATTTATATAGGATGGCTACTTTGCCTCCTTTTCTACCTTTAACGGCCAAGTCTTATTATGTTATAGTTGGGGGGTAATATTCCATTGTTGGAGATAGTGGGTTTTAGCCATGTTTCTGTGAGGCAGAGTAGATCAGGGAGTGCATGTCTAGGAGGGCACACAGATAGTGTATTTTCTTATTTAAACTTCTGATATTTAGGTGGCAGACTAGGAATGATTTTGAGGCATTTCGTGAGCTTCTTAGGCTTGTAGGGGTAGTATTTATGGGGTTAGAGGTAGCTGGTGACTTTGGGCCCAGGTTAGGGTGGATGTCACCACTGGTTATGAGGTTAGGTAATATACTCCTTATGAGTTTGGTGAACATCTGTAGGAGTTGGTAATAGTTCTTTGTTCTTGGGTTTAAGTGAATAGGATGGATGGGATGGAGACAATTTGGGGTAGTGCAATTAGTGAGGAGGTGGGGCAGTGTTGGTGGTGGGGTGTGTGTTTGGATGCTAGTGGTTGTGATAGATGTAGGGTACTGAGAGTTAGGTAGGTAGTGGAATTTGTATTCAATGAAGACATAAAGTACTATAAGTGGGGGTATGATGTCGGTATATGTTCTACGGTTGTGAGATGAGGTGGGAGTAAGGGGAGACATAGTGGATGAGGTAGTAGAAGGGTTTGTGAAAAAAGGGTGGGGTGATAGAAAAGTGTGAAAATTAATCAAGGTGGGATATGTGGAAGGGATGAGTTCTGATAGGATGGTTGTAATAAATGGGAAGGGCTGATTAAGTGTAGCGTGTGTTAAGGGAAGTATAAGAGTAGGAGTAATGGGGGCAGGGTTGTGTAGCAGAGTGAGCCCGTAGGGCTTACGGAGCGGGTAGAGCTGGAGAAGGACTGAATTCAGGGAAAACAATCAGTGGAGTGCTGACTGTAAGGTAAGTTTAAGGGGAGATAGTAATCTGTGCAGGTAAGAAAAGTAAGGTAAACAGTGGGGTAAAATGGGTCTAGCTGATATATAATTAAATATGGTGGGAAAGTGGAAGTCTGAGAGTTAAAATTATCAGAATGGAGAAAGTTATGTAGGGAGAATAGACCAAGGGAATAGGGTGCCACCTAGTGGGCAATGGTTATAAGGCAACCAGGCTATTCTGGGTGGGGGGGGGTAGCAGCTCTTGTGTGATAAGGTAGAGTTACATGGGGGTAGTATAAGAAGGCTGTAGGAGTGGAAACTATGGTGGTTTGGCTGCTGGCTGTCCTGGCTAGGGAGTTTACAAAATACACCTGGGCTGGTAAACAAAAAGTGTATCTTTAATCTACAAACAGGGGGTATACAACATACTTTCTTGTGTCCTTGAGGGGAAAGATGTCCAGAGAGGTTTGGCTCTGTTCCTTAGCGTGGGGAGGAGGCAGCAATCTTAGACAGGGCTAGAGAATAACAAGGCCCAATATGGGTCAGGCAGGTTGGAGCGTTTCTTGTGTCCTTGAGGGGAAAGATGTCCAGAGAGGTTTGGCTCTGTTCCTTAGCATGGGAAGGAGGCAGCAATCTTAGACAGGGCTAGAAAAAGCCAAGACCCAGTACAGGTTAGGCAGGTTGGAGTGTTCCTTGTGTCCTTGAGGGGAAAGATGTCCAGAGAGGTTTGGTTCTGTTCCTTAGCATGGGGAGGAGGCATCAATCTTAGGGCTAGAAAAAACCAAGACCCAGTACAGGTCAGGCAGGTTGGAGTGACAAGGTGGTAACACCGAAGGCAGGAGTGCACATCAGCCTGGGGTAACTAGAACATTAAAGATGGCACTACTTGGGGTTAATTAAATAAACAACATTAAAAAATAAATGTTAGCACACATGAAAGGCTTTTACACAAGTCTGGATTTGAACTCTCACACCAATGAACCTACAAAACATAGTAAGGGTGTCTTACAACAGAAACAGCTTTGCAGCAGGAATGAAATTAATTGTGCATACAAGCAAGTCCCAAATCATCCAGAGTATTAACAAGACAAATGGCACTTGTACACCTCTGAGTTGTTTGTACACGTATTAATTTCAGATGTAGTGCAATAATTGATCACACAACTATTTATGACTGTTGTTTGCAGAAATGCAGCCCTATCTTATCTTTATATGGTGTTCATTCTTCTCTTATCTGAGCTGTAATCTGAGACATGCAGTCTGTAAGACATTTTGTATCATTGTCCTTAAAATGTATGAAAATATCAAATGGCAATAATATACAGTTATAAACAAAGGGGGAGTATTAGTGAACAGAAACTGAGGAACGTGTACTGCTCACTTCCATTTATTGCCTAGATACAATTACTTCTACACTTTGTAAGTGTAGCCTGGCTGACACACTCACTGCAGGTAAGGGAGTCTGAATTGTTGTGTATTCCTTCTTCCTCCCACTAACTATTCACAGTTACAGTTCATTAGCAACTAACACTGAGGTACTGCCTACACTATGTCTACATCAGCTACATGAGCCAAACATTTGGGATTCAGCAATTCTAATGAGTTCACACCTCATTTGCAACTTCACTGTGCTCAGAGGCATGTGACTACACCAAACAAGGTAACTGTGTAACAAAGAAACTTAAAGATGAAAAGACTTGTGTATTTGTAGAACACAGAGGATGGGCATTCATTTAGATTTATCTACACAGAAGGCTTCTGATGTTGCTAAAGTATGCTTGCATTTTTCAGATACATGCTAGATTTATCCACATGTTATGAAGAGAACTGTTATTTATATGCATTAGGGATTGAATGTTATCTTGTATGCACTTCTTATATATAACTCTTGGTATAGGCATTTTTGCCATGCAATGACTTTCACAGATACACAGCCTTATTAACTATCATCATAAGTGGTATTATTAAAACAGATTACCTTACAGTCTTTTCTATCTTATTCCATTGCAATGTAAAGTACTATATTGTCAATGACACAGGGGTGTAATGCTTCTAAGAAGGCCCATAGACATCACCAGGGGAGTTCTGGGCACAGTGAAAGGTGCCTAGCAATCACATACAATTTGCGTTTGAGTTGTACATGTGTACACATTTTGTGAAAATTGTGTGGGAAACGGTCATAACAGGTGAGTTATGTGATATTCTTTGTCTGCTACAGACTGTACCTTTCCTGTTGGTTTGGGGGTGGGGAAGCCAACTACTATTTTTGTGTTTCCACATCACCAGTTGGGTTTCAAGAGTTTTGCTCTTGCAGTTGTGTAGTCAACCTGGTATTTCCATGAGTGTATGTGGAAAACTGTATGTAATCAGTGGCATGTTGTAGCATAGCATTCACAAAATTATTTAGGATCCTGGATACTGATGCTTGTGATATCCCCAGCATATGCCCTGTTGACCTCTGAAAGGTTTCTCTAGCTAAAACTCTAGGTGCTACATATACCATTGATTGCCCTTTCTTTGCTCTTGCTCTCAGTTGTGGATGACAGAGGTTGCAGAATTCCTGTAGTATGTCTTCATCCACCCTATATCACTCACAGTTTGAACACCACACAGACCGTGTTAAGTTATCAGGGGTCTAGATACCCTTTTTTCTTGTCTGGGGTCCATTTGCAGCATCAGCAGCATAGAACTGTGCCTGTTGCACATATATATGTACAACTGCAGCCCCTAACTGTGTTTCCCTATGGAGTACGTTCAGTGGCTGTATTCTAATAGCTTTTGGAATTCATAGGGAAAACCTGCACTGAGTCTACATGATTGCTTTATTGTTATATTATTGGATAGCTTCTCCATCTTGAATTGGTTGATTAGCATACAGTTCAGCTGCTTATCCTGTAGTTAGCATGCCAAGATGTTTGCTATGTTTGCACGGTTCTACATGCCATGTACAGTCACTTACAAATTGCACACTATCGTATGTATGTCGTGCAGAATGCAAACACAGTTTAGCAGACCATGTTGGCATTATTGGATCTATACCTTTATGTTTTTAACAGTAAAGCTGGTATGGGTCATTGTGGAATGTGCAAGCAATGTAAATTTATTAATGTTGGCAAATTTGTGATTTTGAATGCGAAAACCCTTTATGCTATGGCTTCATATAATTGCATTTCAGCTGGGGTGATGTGTTTGGCCTTATGCTGTTCTTGCCCTTCTTTTTATATTGACAAAACTGTAAATAAACTGAGAATGCAGCTATATCTGCCCACACATATGCTATCTTCAAAAATGACATGAATAATGCTTTGGCCTAACATGCTATTGTTTGTTCTAATTTTAATGAGTTCACTTTTTTTGTTATAAAATGTAATTACTTTTGAGAGAAATTGTGAATGATGGAGTTATATTTCACAAAGTAAATTATTTTGGCACCTTCTTTTTGAAGCTGATGAACCCCTGGCGTTGAATGAATACATCTCTATTACTAGTTAGTTGAATGATAAATGTAACAAACTTAAGTACTCTGTATTTTGTGATTGGTGTACATGGATCATGTAATTTTTTATGTTTATTTATTGGATTTTTCTGATGAAGGTTTTTTTTTATATGATGAAAGTGTTTAACAGGTATTAAATTATTATTACATTTCTACTGCTGGACTGAGCAGCTTTTTATTTTTTATTTCAGTACTACTATGACTCCACAAGCAATCGTTTAGACTTAGGAGTAGTTGAAGAACTGCTTAAATCCATGCACGGTACCAGTCAGTGCCCTTACAACACTAATACATTGGTGCATGACCAAATCTGAGGACTCGCATACAGGTAAAGTTTTGGCATCATGGTGGAGCATTACTATGGTGGAGCATTACTGGAGTGTACTATTTAGCATGGGCAGAACAAATATCTGATCATTGCTCTTATTTAGTATTTTGAATGGTATATTGTTTGCTACCTCTTTGGCATACCTCTCAGCTGTACCACTTTTGTCAGTGGATAAAGACTTTCAGTCCTAACTGTCAAACTGCCATGGCTTACTGATTCAACTCCTTTACAAGCAAAATTCTTGTATAAGCTGCCTTGTATTTTTCTACAGCAAAACAGTTGATTCTAAGATAAACAATGCCCCTGCAAAAAATAACTGACACTACCAAAATAAAATCAAATACAAGTGTAGACCATGAAAAAGGAGGACTTCATCAACTCACAAAACATGAATGAATGTTTTTTGGTGTGAAAAATGCCTATTTGTGTGTTGTGAATTAAAGTGTTCCTTATTTGTTATTTATTTATTTAGGTATACAGGGTCACTATGCCAAAGACAGGTTCTATCAGCCAATGATTTTCAGATTCCATACAAAGATCACAGCACTTTGTAGTTAAGACTGAATGGACTCTTTAGTGTTCTTGTCTTGTCAGATTTATATATAATATATATATATATATATATATATATATATATATATATATATTTAATTTACATAACATATTTGGCAACTTCAAGTTGAATTAATTTGGCAGGAGATCAAACAGTGGTGGTGTATGTTGGGGGGGGTTAATGAGAGTGTAGCTGCTAAAGTAATGTAGATTGGATAGACTCACTGTAGTGCTTTTATTGTACTGCTTCTTGTGAAAGGAGATAGCAGTTCTTGTTCTAAAGAAGATACGCTGGGTGGTACAGCACATGGACAGGAGAAGATATTGAGGCAATTTTGACCATATTCCAATTAAGTATTCAGAGTAAAACATCTTAGGCTATATGATCTTGTGTGGCATGCTCACAGGTCACTTTTCCAATTGATCTTGTGGAGCATGAGCACAGGTCACTAGTCCCCTTGATTTTGTACAGCATGCAAACAGGTTGCTAGCCCTTTTGATTTTGTGCAGCATGCACACAAGTCACTATCCTCTTGATCTTGTTCAGCGCTTACACAGATCACTAGTTCCCTTAATCTTGTGCAGCATGGGCACAGGCCACTGGTCCCCTTGAGTTTGTTCAGCATGCACGCAGGTCACTAATCCCACTGATCTTGTGCAGCATATGCACAGGTCACTAGTCCCCTTGATCTTGTGCGACATGTGCACAGGTCACTAGTCCCCTTTATCTTGTGCAGCATGCACACAGGTCACTTTTCCACTTGTTTTTTGTGCAGCATGTGCACATGTCACTTTTCCCACTGATCTTGTGCAGCATGCACACAGGTCACTAGTTACTCTGAATTAACACTCCTAGCAAAAGGCTTCATTGTGCAGATTTGTGTTCTTTAAATTGTTTAAAAAAGTAGTATATACAACATAAGGCCTGCTCTGTTAAAGAAAGGAAGGTCAGGAGATTAGACTGCCATTTTCTTCTCCAGTATGGTATTGACTGCCTAGAAGGATATCACACTACTGAAGACTATGTATAAAACTGAATGAAGGACTTACAATACATCATTATTGCTCTGAAGAGGACAAGGAGAATTAAAGATGACTATGACAATGAATCGCGAGTAGGAACAGAAAGGGAAAGGAAGCTACAAAAGGTTAACCGCTACTGGACTGTACTTGACTAAATGGCTGAAGTGGTAATATGTTTATATTTTTGCATTATATTGTCACTCTTGAGTTTTTTTAATTTCTGTTTCTGAGTTGAATCTCACAATTCTATTTTAGGTGGATGGAATAAAATACTTGATCTGTAGATTTTATGCAAAGTAAGCATCCAGATTTTTGGCTGAATGTTTCTACTTTTCAGGAATCATGAATCTATGTTTAATATCAGCAGACTTAGAGGTATGACCTCATGCTATTTACTGCATGAGCAGTTGACTGTGTGACTGTATTTTTTTCTTTTTCTGTTGCAGATATAGGAGACTAACCTTCCGTTACAGGGGAACTTATTTACTTAAAGTGATTGTCATGATTTACAGGAAATCCAGCAGCAGATTACAAAGCAATTCACATTTCCTTGCTGTGTATCTGCCTTGCCAGTATCACTGTAGACATAAAATTGATTACCAGTATAAAGGAAAACAATCAAGTAGGTACATTTATAATCAAAACAATCTGAAAGCAAGCACTCAAGAAATTTGACCATAACTATAATTTAAAACACTCAGGAAAACAAAATCAAAAGAACATGTGAACCTATTCATGATCCTAAGCAGCAAGTATGTGTGTGCATCTGTGTGTGTGTGTGTGGGGGGCTGCAATTTGAAAATCCAGGGACCCAAAATGCCTTTAATCCACCACTGAACATATTGATCTACCTGCTGAAAGTAATTATCTTGCATCTTACAACATTCCTTTATGTTAGCATGCTGCACATCAGCTGCTGTGAAACAAAGTAGGAAAAACTCATTACTCTCGTCAATATATTAAAAAAACAGGGAAAACCAGTCATTAAGGTAAAACTCGGGCTCTCATTCTTTAACCTCTGCCTTCCATTGTTTAACTAGATAATGGCAGTGCTGCACAGAGCACTGCAACAATGGCTGGACTGCTCACCAGAATGGCTAATGACAGCAGCACCACTAGGCTGGACATCCATCTTGTACAATAAGCCATTATACTTGCCCAACAGCCTCTCTTGAAACATCTTATGGAAGAACAGCAGTGAAATATTGCTGCTCTATCCAAAGTAAGTAGCAGTCCTACTGTTCCCAACACCATGAGCATGGATGCATGTTCTGATGTTATGTGACATGCATCACAGCATAGCAATGGTATGCTAACAAATGCCACCATAGAACAGTACTACAGACCTCACAGGACACTTCTACAAGCTTATTATGCACATACATCCCTAACTCTGGGATGAGCAAGGATGAGCAGGGTAGCAACACTCAGTATGGATAGCATGTTGCAGCAAAGTAACAATTCAGAGAGGTCCACACTAAATTCTCTTATCAACATAACTGCTTCAATGAGAGGCTCTTATAAGTGTAATATAAAGGGGACACCATATTGCATGAAACCCCATTAACATGAGCAAATGTAGATTCAGGACATTAGAGAACAATTCACTGGACTGAAATAGGTATATTGAAGGAAGATAAAACACCTGGTAATGCATCTCTGAACATGTACTCAACTTGCATAATGGACGGCAGCAACAGGGACACAGAGGAAGTGGTATATGTGAGTGTGGTAACACAGCAGCATGACATTACAATGTTGTGCCCACCTGTGTGGGTGCACACTGTAGGCTACATGCACTCAGAGCAGGACACGTTACATCAGTCACGATGACTTTTGTACATACAGTGAGGCATGGCAACACCTATTATAGGGTACCGAGGTGTACAGAGCAATATAGAACTTCAATATGTGGATGCAGAAAGGTGTATCATGATAGTATGTCCAGTGCTGCAGGTTTTATAGGAAAGGAAGAGTGGTCACAGGACATCAGGGATAGATAAGTGGCAACAAAAAGGGAGGAGGGGGCATCACACCTACATATGGGATATATGTAGACAGACATATGCCTCCACAGACAGACATGCACACATGCTAACTGATCTCTGTAACCAGGAGGTCTACAAGTCTTGCCAAGTGCCCGTGGCAGTTGCTGACAAAGATCAACATCCTGGAGACTGAGGTCCAGTCAAAGGTAATGTGAGCTAACTTTGTCAGGATCAGATGTTGGAGTGGGGAATGACATCATTGCTTTGAGAGACCATAACAGAGCTCAAGAACAAGAGTAGTAAAGGGTAACTGATATGATACTATATACCCTAAATAAGGCAGTGGACTTTGCCAAGGACATGACCACAAGATGAAGTAGTCCACCAATCCAGAATCAGCTGGCAGTGGTGGAGGAGATTCTTGTATCCCTGTCTGAGGAGGAAAAGCACATCCTCATAACAAGTTTTGGCTTGGAATTTGGAGCTGGGTCTGTGACCATAGCTCTCAACCTTCCATCTCTAAAATGAGGAACACTAGCCCTCATAATGTGGAACAAATGGACAAAATGTGGAACACATACTAATGGCTTACTAACAACTTTAACTAGGAAGGCATTAGGATGATTAAAATATGCTGGTTTTACTTATAAAGAAGATATTTTAATGAATTAATATGATTCATTTCTATTTACCATAGATTTCACTTAAAAATATTCCTAACACTGAATGTATGACAGAGTCTTTCAATGTGGAACATTAAGGAACTTTGAGGAACATGAACTTTTTAAGACCCTAAATGAGGTACGTTCCTCGTAATGAGGTACACTTGAGAGGTATGTCTATGACTCCACTAGTGTCTGTAAGACATGCATTAGGTTAGTAATAGCTGTGATATATTTAAGTTGCATGGTGCACTATGTGTGAAGCAGGACTTATTCAGCAAGAGCATTCTGCTTACCTGTCCTTAAGGTACTTTTGGACTGCAGCTGCAACATCCGGAACAACAAGGTAAGCATGTGCCCATATGCTATTCACAGAATGTGTTTTCAACCATAGACATATGTTTTAATGCTGCTGTAGGTACCATATCATTATAGGACAGCACAAACCTGCTGTCATTAGGCAGTTCAAAGAGTGGCAGTCCTTATTGCTGATTTAGATATTCTTAATGGAACCAGTTGAAGACTTAATTGCAACACACATTCAGTCAGTAGTAATCAGCACTGAGGTCAGGCAGGTGGTGTCACAAAAAGTAGGTGTTTAATTGATTTTCTGCTGTTGGGTCCTTGAAAACCAGATAAGATCTTTCGCATTCTGAATAGCACATTAAGGAACTCTTCCAATATCCTTGAAGCAAGTGACTGTGATTCCCCCCCCTCCCCCCACAGTGGATCTCCTGCAGAATACTGAAAAGTCCTTGTAACCAGAGCACTTAAGAGAACACTCCATGTCTAAGGGTCCAGATTAGTAATGTGTTTTTGGGACGTCACTATGATTTGCTTATTAGTGAAGTCATAATACATAAGGCATAGTTATTACTGCAGATGTGCCATGAGGTTTGTATTTTTTTCAGACAGGTCCACACAATGCCATGATTGAGTAAAGCTGGTTGCTAAACCTAAGTTCTATCTATTTTAATTTACTAACATAAAATAAAAAAACTTCCATCTTCCTACTCCCCTCCTCTTACTTACTCATCTATCTCCCCATCCAGCTCTGTCTTCACCCCTTTCACACCTACCCCCGCTTTACCTCCCTATTTGCACTTCTCACTCTACACCTAAACAGACAATTTTTAACAGTAGACATCACCCTCAGGCTATCTTTTCTCACTTTACACATGCACACACGCTTCTCATACTTAAGCTCCCTTCACTCTAACATTACCCCTTAACTATATCTCCTAGGCCTCACTCTCTTAATTATGACTTCTCTTTTCCAGCTCTGTTTTATTTCCTAGCTCCACACCTGTTTCTATTTAAATTAATCTCTTCATACCACCTTCTTTAACGTCATACTATCACTGCAACTACTTTACTCACTTATTAAAAAAAAAATCAACAATTTGAATTAATTACATACTTCTGAGATGTTTATGTATTTTGTTTTATTCTGACATCTATGTAATATGAATTTTGTTTTACTTTAACTTTTACGTAATATAATGACATACTTCTTGTAACTTATGTGGAGATTTTCTCCCCGAACCCCTGCTGAAAAAAGCATCTTACCCAGTCAAACTTTCCTGGTCAACAAAAATAAAAATAAAAAATAAAATGTCTAAAGTTATTCCAACATTTCTGCTGTGTGTCTACCACAAGTGCTTTCATGGTTGTAGCTTGTGACAGACTTGCTCATTGCCACTTACTCATAAAGCAAGTGCTCAAATTCCCACTAGCCAAATAAATGGTTTATAGTAGCCCTCCCAGTGCATGACCTTATAAAACTGTATAGCCCAAACAGAACCCTAAGTCTTAACCTAAAATCCCAATCCAGCTGTCAGTCCAAGTCCTCACTTCCTTACCCTAAAACCACACTCATCATCATCACCAACTCTGAAGTCCCCAATTACTTCATTAACCCAAAACTCCATCCTCCTCCCTAAACCTAAATTCTGCAATTGATCCCTAGCCCTGCCCCCTACACCTATAAATTTCTTCCTGTTCCCAAACTCTAAAACTCCCTTTTCACTCCCTACCCTTAAAATCTGCTTCCCACTCTCTGACTCTGAAATCCTCCTCCCCACATCTGCTGCACATACCTCACTCAAACTTGAATAATGTGTTCAAGTAAGGAGTGGTAGCTGCATGTCTGAATTCATATTTGGTTTTAAAACCTTCCACCCAGTTCCCAACCCAAGTCTTCATTCCCTGACCCTAAATCTCTACTCACCCTCAGTTACCCTAATGTCCTCAGTTTTTCTCAAAAACCTAAAACTCCATGGCCTTCCCTAAACCTAAATTCCTGATTGCACCCTAACCCTAGTACTACCCTCCGGCTCACAAAATCTTGAACTTTCTAATCCCTAACCCTAGAACTCTCTTTTCACTCCTTAACCCTAAAATCCTCTTCCCTCCCCATAGCTTCCACACCTAATCTCACTCAAACTTGAATAATGTGTTTGGATAAGGAGCAGCAACTACTTGCCTGCACTTATATTTAGTTTTGAGGACAACTAGCAGCCTATATGAGCATTAATATGCTTGAATCTCTGGCTTCTAGACAGTGGTCTTTGAGCACTTCAGACTCAAGTGTTTGCAGTAAAATCCTACTATGCATGCTGATAGTTGTCCTTGTCCTGCATAGTCTATACTTACTCCTTAAACTTGAACAATCTGAATCTGCAAAGTTTCTAAATTGCATCACCTATGTTTTATAACTGACTTCCTCATTTTATATTCATTTGAACAAGCCCCAAAAATATGCTTTGATTGCTACACATATTTTTGTGAACCTTGCCTAGAATATCAAATATAAGTAGACAGATAGATAGATAGATAGATAGATAGATAGATAGATAGATATATAGATAGATGGATAGATAGATAGATAGATAGATAGATAGATAGATAGATAGATAGATAGATAGATAGATAGATAAACAGAGATACACACACACGCACAAATTCATACATACATATATATGTATATATTGATTACAAGTCATTGTAAAGAAAACCACATTGTCTAGAATACCAAACACCTATTAACAAAACTCAGTAAGCTGTGAAACTCACCATTTTCATGCTTAAAACATGACTTGTCTCATTTAACTATAGGAGATCATTCATAATCATGCTGTAATTGTTATAAACTGAGATAATGAAACACAGGAGTTAATGCTTGCAGCCTGCAGGGAAATGGCATTGGTTAGAGAAATGACATAGAAGAAGCATGTAGTCTAATTAGTTATTAGGAATGAGTGCTGCTATACAAAACACAGTGAGCATCGGGAAACATTGGAAATATAGATGTAGTCATGTATTATACAGAGGAGTATAATAGGGTCACCGAGCATGACTATGCAAAAATTTGTTCCAGAAATGGATGCAAAAAAATTAACCTTCTGGATTGTGGCATCCATTTTGAGAACACTTTATATGTTGGCTATGATCAGAGAAACCTAATCATGGTTCTTTGTAGTACATGGAGATTTGACTGCCCCAATGCATTAACAATTACACAGAGAAAATAAAAGTGCAAGAGTAAGAAGTGTTTTGAAGTATGAAAGCAATAATGTTTGCACAGATTTGGCAGCCAGCAGGCAAATGTATCTCCTATCAGCCCACAAGACATTAGACATTTAATTCTCCCAACTTTACAAACTGTGTGTGTGTGTGTGTGTGTGTGTGTGTGTGTGTGTGTGTGTGTGTGTGTGTGCGCGCGCGCATGTGCGTGGTGTGCGTGTGTGCGTGTGGTGCGTGTGTGTGCAAGTGTGTACATAAACAAAGCATGTTATAGCTTTCTAAACTGCACGGCTGTGAGGGACTACGAGGTTTAATAGTAACAGCTGTCAAAGGTCATACCAAGGTAGTTAAGCACTTTTCTAATGTCCAAAAGTGCATAACAAGCATATAATTTTGCTGAGTTCTAAGCATGCTTCATCTATGCTTTCAGATAGGCAAGCCCTTCTGCATACTCCATGTTCTGAACTGGGTCCCTCACACCCCATTTCTTAAATATTCCTGCTGTTATGCTATACATCATTTAGGGGAAAGAAGTTCATTTAGTTTTCTATCAAAATAAAATATTTCATTTTCTTTGAAGTTGTGTGACCTTGGAGATGGAATATTTAAGCAGAGATGTTGGGAGGTATGCTGACACAAATTGGGTGAAGGGAAGCTTGTCCCTTGCAAATTTAACTAAGTATACGATGTTTTAATTACTTCCTGAATTTAGATTTTAGCCTGTTGCCTGTATTTAAGATTGAAGTATCATGATGCCCAATGTTTTCCAACTAAACAGTGGTAAACCACTGTAGCCAGTTTAATGTTTAGGCTTATGTATATGAAAATGCCAAAACAGTGCTTAAAGAATATTACCAAAACATTATAGAATTTGAGAGAATGTTTGGAAATGCTAGTAGTTTGGGGATTCTTATGTTTCAGCTCCGTGCATTTTATTCTTTGATTTTCTGTAAGTGCATTGTGATATTATGCTACAGCTTGTGTTATTCATCCCCAAAAGTACCAACAAATGCATAAAAATAAATAAATAAAACCTGTTTGTTACCATTTTTTATTACACATATGAATAAATACAATCAATAGTGAATAGTACAGGACTAAAATTTAGTTATTACACAACACCTTAAAATGACTTTCACCATAAACAAAAAATATTTTTTCTTGCTATATTTACACTGTTCTTGTATTTTTCACTGTTATACAAACAAGTATTCCCAGATGACTGCATAGGTATGTCTTGTTACTGTACATTTGCCTGGAACCTTTCTCGACTCAGTTGTAGATTTGCAACTTATTAAACTACTTGAGGTCACAGGCAACATGTTTAGGATAAGAATAAACAAATTATGTACACACCTACACAGTAAGCCAGCATCTTCAAATTTTGAAGCTAAAATGATGCAGTATTTTCTTATTATGTCTCTGCCTGTCTTAAAATTTTTAAAGATAAAAATGTGTATTTCTCCACATAACAGATCATCCAGTGAATTATAGAGATTTTTCATGTCAAGTAACAACCATTTCTGTGCTAGCAGTGAAGACATTACAAAGCTCAACAAAGCATTTCACTGTTATCAAGCCAAAGCAGAAAATAACACCAGATGTAGGCATGAGTTTACTGTAACCTGTATCTCAGAAGTGTGCAGTGTGTCTAAGCAATTTCCTGTGTAAATGTGGAAATGTATCATACCATCTGAAGGAATAGTACTTGTCTGCTGCTTTAATATGTGCACATTGGGAGTAAAAATGTCTCTGAGTTGTGCATCTTGAGCCTAAATAAAGCTCTAAGTTGATTGTTTTTGACATAACTACAATTTCTAAATGTTAGAAATGAAATGACCGAAAGTGTCTTCCATATACTTGTTTATTTTTATCAAAAGAAAGTGACATCTCAATATGTATCACAAAGTAACATTTTAGTTATAGTTTTGAACGCATATAAAAACTATTTCTAAGATATATTTATTTAGGGTCAGGGGCTTCAACAGATTTAATTTAAAACGTTTCAGTTTTTGTTTCAGATGCAGGAGAGCATAAAGTAAAATTCTTCAGTGAGTGCTCTGCGTTTGGTATTCTGTGTGTGTGTGTGTGTGTGTGTGTGTGTGTGCGCGTGCATGTGTGTGTGTGTATACGTGTGTGCTTGTGTGTGTTTCTTTGTAAAGAATGTAAATACATAGGAACTGTATATGGAACATGATTCACAGTAATTAGTTGCAGGTAGTTTAATTGCCGTCATTTTGTAGTCAGGCAGCAAGCATATAGTTTTGCACTACAGCTGGAAACATGCCAGCAATGCATGCTTGTGTTTTTTTTTTTTTTTTTTTTCTTGAGCAAGGGCTATGTATTTTTTACACAAAGGACCCAGAATTTGAGTCATTCCATGCTATATGCATATTTAAATTCAAATACGAATCTGTTTCTGGTCAGCTTAAAATAACATAATGTATTTTCAATAATGTTTGCAAACCATGTTTTTTATTTACAAAAGAAAGAAAACCATAGTTAATTTAATGAGCTTTTATACTGTCCATTCATTTGAGTGAGCTTTATAAATGTATGAAAGCTTTAAGTTTCTCAGTTTTTCTCTCAAAGAAATATAGGTTTTGATGTCAAGTATACTATATGCATTACATGTTCGACTTCCCTGATAGCTTGTTTCAACCTCTTACCATATGTGGAGTCTTGATAAGAATGATTACATGCATGTATTATGCATTGTTGAATTATCCTATGTCTTTTGAGTGTAGACTTTTTATAAAGGCTGTCTCAATCATTTACTATCCTGCTGGTGAACAATATTTCTTGTATCTCTCGTTTTTATACAATGTGGCCTATTGTTTTCATAAATGTCTCTTATTTGAAAGCACTTAAACACTGGTATGCTGTGGATCACCAGGAAGTAGTTAAATATTCCTATGCTGTGTCCCGCTCTTGTCCCGCTCTTTCCTTATGGTTGTATGGATTACGTTCTTGTAAATGAATCCTGATGTACCCTATTTATAATTTTTTTTTGCCTTCTGGTGAATGCACCTTCCCATCTTCCCAGACTGTGTCATTGCACTGATGAATTTCCCATAACTTCATACAATACTATAGATACAGTCTTGTTGCATGTTTAAAAAGAGTAACAATAATTCTCATTTTCTCTTGGGGGGTGCTTCTTTCTATGCATTTCCACATTCTGCTGGCCTCTTTGAAGTTTCCGTCTTCTGCCTCTTTGCCTTCAAGACACTTGGCATATTAATTTCCAGGTCTTTTTCTTCTTTTTTGTTCGTATTTCTTCATAACCTCTCCCTTCACACCTAACCCCAGCTTTGTTCTACTTTCTTGTAATTTAATTTCCTACCACTATTATTTTCTTGTTTCTGCACATTAAATTTAAGCTGTAATGGTTTACACTTGGGGCTACATTTTCAGACAAAAGAAAATTGAGAGCAGACAGCCTCCACCATCCATCTCTCTATACCCTGAAATAATAAGTCTTACCTGCCCCCACTCACGATGACATCATTCTGGAGAGTGGGGTACTCTCAATTCAATGCCTTGTAACTCAGATTTTGAAAAGGAGGGGGTACAGCTACATCCAGATATGATAATAAGATTTTCTAATACTCGTTATAAATTAAATTCACTGTATATTCTGAGCATAGTACCAAACCTGTCAGAGGACCCTGTGGCATCATTAAGTCTTGCTAAAGTTCCTGGGTGCAGCAGTTCCATCTTTACATTAGACACAGGATCATTACTGCAGTACCAGGTCTGACATGCAGATGGAGTTGCATGACCTTAAGGTCATCCAGTGCAACAGCTGTACCTGTAGGCAGACTGCTAAATAAAGTCATGAGGTGCAGTATGACTGTCTAGCTGAATTCACCCTGTTAAGAAGACAGGCACACATGTAGGGACACTAGGCACCCAGAGAACTAAAACTATTTTCAGTACAATGTGAGCTGTCCTCATGAGAGTTCAGGAATGGGTCAGAGAATACCTAATCATACATGCACATGGATACCGCAACCACCAACTCCGGACTCCTCCATCTGTATGTGGAAGTAGATTCTGCAGGCAACCCGGCTTCCTACCAGTTACTGGCTGCAGTTCTTAGTTCCACATACTGGTGGAGCTTTGACTGTAATGAGATTCTTCATTTACTCAGGCATGTACATTGGTATACCTTGCCAATATACTCAGTCAGTGTAGCAAGGCCATTTCCCCTTTGAGAACTGAATGTAAGGCTCTGGCATTCCTCATTAGCATACAATAAATGGACACTGTCACAGTCCTATCTTTTAGAATCAGGCATAGAGTTACTGTATAGTGTAGTGTGTTACTTCCTGCCCAATGCATTTTTGGAATTGGGCCTCCTGCCTCTAGTTATGTCAACTTCAAGTTTATTACAGTGCTTATAATAGGATCATAGGATCATAGGAAATTACTAGGCTATTGACCCAGAGGTAATTTTAAACCTAGCAGTTTTAACCCAATGTAATACCATAGAGGTACTAGTCAATACCCAAGACTGCATTTAGTGATGATTGCCCATGTCCTGGAGGGTTGTGCCACTATCCCCCGTAAGAATGTGTGGTGCCCCATCAACTCATCCAGGATTCTCTTGAACAGTGTCATAGAGGTGCTATGTTTCACATGAATTGGTACTCTGTTCCAAAGACATGGCAGTCACAGGGAGATAAATCTGTCCCTACAGCATGTCCTATTTAAGTTGCAGGCCATATTTAGTCAAGAGATCCATTTCCATATTACTCAACAGATCCATTAAGGAAAACACTGTCCCTAACATATGGAAAATATTCTGTGTCATCCCCTTACATAGTGTGGAAACTCAGCTGACTCCTCTAATTTCAGGCCAATTGTCATTTTATCTCCCATGTCAAAAATTGTAGAAAAATGCATTCACAAACAGCTTCTTGACTACCTTCTACACGAAAATTTTCTCACACCCACACAGCATGGTTTTCGTCCAGAACACAGTACTGCCACTGTCCTGATATCCTTTATAGATACTATTTCAAATTCTCTTGACAACAATAAGTTAGCCTCCTGCTTGTTTCTTTATCTCTGTAAAGCCTTTGATACTGTGTCCCATAAACTTCTTCTATGCAAACTAGCTTCTCTAAACTTCTCTAACTCTATGCTATCCAGGTTCTCCCACTACCTATCCAACAGATTCCAGGCAGTGAAATGGCAATCCAGCATCTCTCCCTTCCTACCAGTCCAAACAGGTGTATCCCAAGGTTCCATCTTGGGACCCCTATTTTTTAACATCTTTATCAATAACCTCCACTTCTCTTGCCCACTCTCTACCATTGACCAATATGCTGACAACTCTACAATCATCTCCTGCTCTAACAGCATCACTCACCTCAATAACCTCACCCAAGACTCCCTTCATGCAGTCAAAAGATGGCTTACTTCCAAGCAACTGTTACTTAACTCAGAGAAAAACAAATTTCTCCTATTCCTCCCTACAACTCTCCAACACCACAAAGGCGCCTTTTCTGTTTCCTCCCTCAACAGCACAGTCATCTCCACTGAACCCCACACTAAACTCCTAGGTGTTCTTATTGATGACCAGCTAAAGTTCGATCATCACACTGAGCAATGCATCAGAAAGACGCATCAAAAGTTGGGACTGCTATACAGGCATAAAAATTTCCTCACACATGATTCAAGACTCTCCCTTGCACAAGCTTTCCTACTGACTACATTACTCTGTGCAGCCCCTATAATCACTAATCTCCAATCCAATCTTCTGTCCAAACTAGAACTCACTTATAATAAAACTGCAAGATTTGCCTCCAACCAACCTTATCATACCCACCACTGCATTGCTCTAAAAAGAGTACAATGGCTGGAATTTCACCACCAAAGTCTACTACCCCAGCTTCTCATGGCTCACTCTATCTTACATGAACCCTCCACTTGCCCCTCTCTCTCTACTCTAATTCAGGCTTACACTCCATACTGTGCTCTCCATAGCTCTCAACAACATCTATTGCAAGTTTATAAGCCTAATAAAAATATTGGTAAACTCCTCTACAGTTACTCCATAGCAAACACCTGGAATAAACTACCTTTAAGTGTCAGATCTATCACTAACCCTAAGTCCTTAAAAACAACTCTGAAAGAAAGCCTTTACAAAGCTTGGTTTTGCCTGTGTAATGACCCTACTTAACATAACTTCCACTCTACTACAATTGGCTCCTCTACAATCCAAATTAATTGTATTTTCCGTCTTATAACTCTTTTCTGCCTCTCTCTTCCACCTCTCGCTGCTGCTTCTTTATATTATGCTAACAATCTTTGTTTGTACTTCCAAGTTCTCAAACTGTTCTCTGGTCACTGGCCTCTTTTTTTTACAGGACTTACTGTATGTATTATATGACTTTAAATACTCTGCTTCTCCTATGGATTCAACTAACCTACAACCTATTTTGCTATTTTTCTTTTCCTATTAATGTACAATACTGATTGTATTGTATTATGATGCATTTATTGTACATTAATTTGTATGTTGTTACTTGGTCTGCTTTCCCTGACCGTTTTGTTCTTTGTATTATGTATGCTTAGTTTAGGTACAACTTTCTTACTGTAATATGTTATTTGTTATGTTACTTTTTTCTTTTTGTACTACTGGAGCTTTTCTCCTCTGGTCAGTGCTGAAAAAGGGCTTGTTGCCCAGTCAGACTAACCCAGGTAACAAATGTCAAATAAATAAATAAATTTAAGTCCCTGGAATGAATAAACCTAGACTCTTCGATTTACACTTCTGCAGTAAGTTCAATAGGTTTGGTCTTGGGTTGCTCTGTAGGCCAGGCATAAGTCTCTCCTAAGAAGTCTATATGATGCAGAGTATAGTGACAGGGATTTTAGTTGGTCCATGTAAGGCACATGCTGGAGCCCCTTGATCTTCTTTGTTAGAAACCTCTAAGGTCTCTCTAATTGCTGTAGATACTTAGTATGGTACATACTGAATGGGGTGTTATACTCATTTACAGGCCAGATAAGTGCAGAGTATAGGGTGGTTTTAACTTATTTTGCTCTTGAGGTGATGCCTTTACTAATCAAGTGAGCTATGTCGAAGGCATTCCTTGCAATAGTAGACACATGGTGGTTGAAGTTAAGATCACAGTCAACCTGTGATCCCAGGTCCTTTACCACTTCTTGGGTACCTAGGGTATTGTTAATGATTTGATAGTGTGAAGGAACATTGTTTGTGCCAAAGGGAATGCTGATGCATTTCTTTACATTCAGTTTGAGACTGTGACTAATACACCAGTCACTGGTTTGTGTGAGACCATCCTGGAGTATACTGACGTCATTTTGGTATTCAATGATTGCACCTAGTTTGCAGTCATTTGCAAACTTGGTCAGCCATAACCCTTTAGTTTTGACCTGAACTTCTGAGAAGTATATACAAAACAGTAGGGGGCTCAGCACTGACCCCTGTGACACCTTGCTGGTAACAGGTCGGCTGATTGATGTAGATGCACCTACTTTGATAGTGCATCTGGTTTGTGAGCCAGTTGGCAATCCATCTTGCAACAAAGAGGTTTACATTTAGTTTGCTAAGTTTATCAGTAATGCCTGAATGTGTGATTGTGTTGAAAGCCTTTGCCAAGTCAAGGTATATTGTGTACAAGGATTTTCCCCCATCAGTGGCCTTGGTCACACTTTCAAAGAAATCCACCAAATTAAGCAGGCAGAATCTGCCCTTCATGAAGCTGAACTGGGTAGGATCCAGGGTTTGGAGGTCACCTATGTCTTTATTTATGAGGTCCATAATGATACGTTCCATGGACTTACAGATGAGGCTGATCAGGCTTATGGGTCTGTAATTCCTCGTGTCTGTTGCAAGGCCAACTTTGTGGAGGGGAATAACTGTAGCTGTTCTCCATTCCACAGGAACAAAGCCTGTGGTTAGGCTATGGTTGAAAAGGGTACTTAGTGGTGATGCTAGTTTATGTTTTAGCCTGTTTAGAAGACAGGCTGTGTTCTTTGCCTTGGATAGGGTATTGAGGACCTGCTCTTCAGATATGTAAGGTGGTGGGAAGTTTGGGGGAGGCTTTGTTGTAAGTTAGGAAGGGATAAGGGAGTGAAATTTTCACCAAACCTATCTGCTAGCAGATTCACTATCTCTGTGGGGTCAGTGTGTGTGATACCATTGGCCACCATTTCTGCACATGCTTGGTTCCTACCCTTTAGGTTATGTACATAGCTGAAAAAGGCATTATTGTTATCCTCAGCAGTGCTTGCTAGGTTTCTCTCAAAGGAGATCTTGGAGGATCCGACACATCTTATTTGCCTGTTAAGGCTGAGGAGGGTGCTTTTCCATTGTTGGGTCCTTGTCTTTGTTTTCTTGGACAGCAACTTTTCGCATTTATTGTAGAGCTTGTTGATGCTGGAAGTCCACCATGGCAGCTTGATTTTATTTGGGGCTCTGGCTTGGATTCTATCTGGTAAAACCAAGTTTATACACTTATGCAAGTGATTGTACAGGGCTTTAGTGTAAGCTTTGGCATAGTTACCACTTTCAGCTTGGGGTGGGGCTTAGAATGCATTAATACCTTCAACAAGGAGGGTATAGTTTGCCTTGGTTTCATTCTTTTTAGCCTGATTTCACCGTTTGTGAGTTCTGGTGTTAGTGCCAGTTTGAAGGTGACTGATTTGTGATCAGTTTTAACTAATGAGGGTCCAACAGTTGCAGCAGTGCACCTGTTTGACATGTTGGTGAGGAACAGATCTCGAATGTTTGTTCCTCTTGTCAAGGTATGGACAATTTACTCCAGGGCATTTGAATTTACAAAGTCGAGGAACTTTTTTGCTAGCAAGTTTGGCTACAGTAGGTTCCCAATTGGTGGGATAATTGAAATCCTCCATAACCAGTGTGTTCGGTAACATTTTGATTGCTTCAGTTTGGTTAAGTAGGCCTCATGGGTGTCATTACCCATGGAGGAGGATCTATAACTGACTAGGACTTGAATGGAGGTCTTACCCACTGTAACCTGGACCTGGAGTAACATCATGGAGTTGTCCAGTCTAACTAGATATAAGGTGAATTTATCTCTAATGCAGACTGAAACACCGCCTCCTTTGTTTTCTTCACACATTCATTTTGGGGTCTAAAAGTGTGGAAGACATTGTAGCTTTGCAGGGCTGGGGTACTCTCTGAATCCTTAAACCAGATTTCTGTGACTGCACAGACATTTACATCTTCTAGTAATAGAAGGGCTTCCAAGGAGTGCAGTTTTTGGTTTAAGCTCCTAGCATTTAGCAGCATGACCCTTATTTTGTTCTGATTAATTTCACATCGGTAACATTGTTTTCAAGACCTTGCCTAAAAGAGGCACTATGGGGGAGGCAAGAGCCTTTGCCAGCAGCCAAAAGCCTAGGGGTGTCAAGTGCAAACCATCTATGGCAAAGCAGCGAGATTTGTCGACCATGGCTTCCCAGGTAGACAGGAACTGGCTCTCCTTGGGATAACACCAGAAACTAAGCCAGTTATTGAACTCAATCATTTTTTGTTTATATGGTGACATCATTCTAGGTGAAGGTAGTATTCTGATCAAGGCTAGGACATACCTGCCTTGGACACATACTCAGAGAGTTCGACCATGTCTCTCTTTATATAGGTACATCTCAGGTCATTCACACCAACATGAACTGTAACAGAGTCATAACGGTACTTGTTGCTAACAAGCCCTGATTGCATGCATGATTTGGTGAATCCTGGCACCGGACAGGCAGGCAATATGAGCATTAAATAAATAAAATGCATAGAGAAAGATAAAGAACAGTTAAGCCGCATAAAACTGGAAAGACACATCAGAGATAAAAATATAAATAGTATATGAAATTTAAAAGAAATATAAATAAATGAACAAAACACAACTCCTGTAATAAAAGACTTTATACCTTTTTAAAATTAAGACATACAATATTAATGATGGTAGAATGTAAAGGATCTAGTAAACAAACTTATGATTTTGAAATCCATAAACAGATAAGCAGATAAAATACACCTGAAGAATTATAATGATCACCGCACTAGACCAGATCTGAAGAAATAGTCTGTTGAGAAAAATGAGTGCCATAACAGCCATAAACATGGAAGCCTATGTATTGTTCAAACTTCCTGAACAGTCATAAAAGCATTAAGAATTACCACCACAGTGAATAATCAAATCAACCACTACAGTTCAGAGAATGCGGGGGAATTTAATATAGCCTACATATTTTTTTTTCCATGTAGGCATTGCGCCATGCTGCTAACATGGCCACGAACATTTTTAGATTCAGTAAATGCTGCTGAGTGATGAGCATGAGTGCCCCAGCACAGAAATTCATTGCATGCACAGCACCTCATAAGTAGGTGACGCTCATGCAAATGAGGCAGATAGAGCAATTCAGCAAGCAGATAGGCAGCTCAGCAGACCCCATGTCAGTTTCCGTAGTGTACACGGAAAATGTCTGTGTACAGGAATGTAGACAGACAAAAAAAGCTGTAATAAATAAAAGAAATTCATTAAAATAATTTCTTTTAATATGTGCATGTTTGCACGGCATGCAGTAGTGCACAAATGTGCCTCATAAGAAAAAAAAATTGAAAATCAAAAGTAATATTATGTGACAGAAATGTATTATAGGACCTTGCATGGGGTATCTGCAATGGTGTATTGGTGCTGTTGCTAAGGTGGTAGGGCTTTGAAACATGTTGTTTCTGGGATCTGAGCATGGATCCCTATGCAAATGAGGTGGAGTTACTGAATAGCACAAATGGGTATCTGTGTCTGTATATCCCCTCCATGTAGGACAAGAAAGGTGTTGGCGTCTAAACATGAAGGAAATGACATCAGTAGAGGGTGTGTCCAATAACTTCTAAGCTGATTGAACCTTAGCTGCACCTGTTTGTGCGGCATGGACGTCTGAGGGGTGTGTACACTGAGTGCTCAGCTTTGTTTAGCTAAGGGGCGTGCATTTCCTTGAGTTGCACTGTGCACCACTGTGCTAAGCCGGGAAGTATGACGGGTGTGTACACTAAGTGCTAAGCTCTGTTTTACCTATGGGGTGGTGCACTGTAGTGCTGAGTGTATCTAAAAATCAATTACATATTTATTAGTTCTGACCCCTGTTTAACTGAACCTAGGGCCATTAACTGATGTTAATGATATGTTAGGCAGGTAGAATGCATCATAGGTAGCCAAACACACAGTCAGCAATTACAGCAGAGCACTATAAAGTATGCATACATCCTACAGTCTGATTTTTCCCTCATACTCTGCAACACTGGAGTACAGAGTTGGGAATTTTAATTGAAAGAATGCTAGGGTCTGCTGCAGGTCTGCTACATCTGTATGTGCTAGGTGCTGACATCAATGCTGCTACTGCTGACAACAGGCCTAGACAGTGAAGGAGAAGAGTGCTCAGGCCCAGGGTAACCTACCAGGTGCTACATGCCACAGGGTGGACAGGGACATACTACAAGAACTCACTGAGCTTTTCTGCCCTCAACTCAGACCCAGAGCCAACAGAGCAGAACCCATCCCAGTGGAAACAAAGGTATGTGTAGCCCTTAGGATACTAGCTACAGGTACTTTCCAAAGACCAGCTGGGGACATGATGGGGGTCTCACAGGTAACTGCTTCCAGGGTACTCCATCAGTTCCTGGAAGCCATGCTACTATATGCCAGTGAGCATATTTCTTTTTTCCCTCATCCCTGAGGTGAAGGCCAGCAATATGCAACACTTCTACCATGTGGCACACTACCCTGGGGTTCTGGGTGCCAGAGATTGCACTCATGTACACATTAAGGCACCACCCAGTGAGGAGGGTAGAATGTACATCAGCCGCAAGGGGCACCATTCCATCAACTACCAGATCATGCCCAAAGCCCAGGGCATTATCATGAATGTGTGTGCTGGCAGCCCTGGCACTTATCCTGACTCCCATATCTGGCATGCATCACAGCTGTACCGGATGTTTGTGAGGGGAGACATTCCACATGGCCATTTACTGGAGGATGCTGGCTGCATATTGGAACTATGGATGATGACACCTATCTGAAATGCACACCCACACCCCATGAAGAATGCCATAATGAGGCACATGCACAAACTAGAAACATCATAGAGCATGTGCTTGGGCTTCTGAAGTCATGCTTCCAGTGTCTCAGCATATCTTGTAACGCCCTGCAGTACTCTCCAGCCACATGTGCACAGATATTCACAGTATGTGCCATGCTACACAATCTGATCCTGTGGAAACAGCTGCAGCCGGATTAACAAAGGGAAGGGATACACAACCCCCCATCACTGCCTAGGTCACCACAGCCACACTCACAGGAGGATTTGGAGGAGGAATCCCCTGATTATGCCCCTGTAGGCAGACGTAGGTTTGCCCAGTATGCCGTGACTTTGGCTAAGACACAATGCATAGCACATGCAGTAACAACCTAGGGTCCTAGGGGCTGCCACCTTACTCCAACTTACATACATATATTAAAAATGATACCAGGCAACCCACATAACCTGCTCCTAACCATGCATTAGCTGTGTACTGTGTGCATCAGACAGAGCCAGCCCTGAACTACAGTTCTGTCAACTGTTACATTTGCAAGGTAAGTCACTCACCTACACACCTCTTCTAAGGAGTACTATAATATGGTATCATCTGTATGGACCTGCTGCATGTATGCAAGGGAATATAATGGGCTATTTGAAGAGATGTAACATCCACATGTGACTACAAATACCCAGTCCAATAGTATGTGTTCTGTAATATTCACTAGGCCTTATGGCTGGAATATTCACTACAGCAGTCAAGGGAGATGTTAACAGTAGGCTCACATGATATTTTCACTACTGTCTATGCCAGAAGTTCATGTGCTATTCTTCCCCCACCCCCTACACATCAGTCTTTCCATACAGATGATGTAACAGTAAGTCAGTGATGGTATATCAGCAGACCAGGCAATCTCAAGGCTGTGACATGCAATCCAATCACACAGTGTGTGTCTCATGTTACGCAGGGATAACAGTGTACATAAATATGCTGTTGATTGTCTGTCTGGCAGACTGTGTGGCTCAGTGGACTAGGGATGTTAGTATGGGTAATGTTGTTGATGGTTTAAATCTGGAAGTATACACAGTTTTTTGCATGTGAGCTATTAGTATGCTGGTGTTTCCACAGACTGTCATGCCTCTCAATCTCTTAGCACAGAAATCTGGACCAAGCCAGGAAGAATGGGGGGACAAAGGCCCAAAAATAGAGACAGACAGTACAGATTATTCCGATGAATGTAGAAAGTTGCTAGTATGAAATCAAGTTGCATTATTACAGAATAGCTGAAGGATATAAAGTCCGACACTCAAATAATTGTCTATAGTTAGTGTTATTTACTGACTTCAATATACAATAACTTACCAGAACACCACAAATGTATGAGGAACATACCAGAAATATGAGGCAAAATTCTGGACATTCTGTGAAAATCTGTACAGTTGAGAGGTATGCTGAGTCTGTCAGTCTGTGTGTGGAGTAAGAGTATGAACCTCAGTCACATATTAAGTACAGCAGACAGCTGGGGAATGCCACGGACAATTCGAGGGAAGTTCAGTACTGCAGAAACAGGTGCAGCTGTCAATGTCTACAACACACAAAATCCCAGACTGGAGTACAGATAGGTTTGGCATGGAGTCACCTTGTAAGTACTGACAGTCCCACTGGGCATGCTCCTACACTTAGTTAAATTGAGTGCAGTTTTGTTGCTTCATCATCAAAATGACCTGCAATGTGTAAATACGTTTGTACATACAGACATATACGTATACATATCCGTCTGTCTCTCTCTCTCATTCACATGATTAGTATATCTATTGCTATGTACTGTCAAGTAGATATATACCGATATATAGCTAAATATATTACAGTGATACATAGATTCTCCACATATATCAACATAAAACATATACATATCAAACACACACACAGCTACATTTATAGAGACATCCCTGTTATTGATAGATATATATGTGGATGTATGTATTGTCTCACATACCCTATTAATGGTGGGAAAATCTGCACTCATACATCCATACAGTTTCTCAAAGGAACTAAACTAAGCATGCAACAGCACATAATCCACTCACCTATAGACCTCTGTGCCTTCTGGATGTCACCATGTAGACAGACACAGTTGAGCAGATGGTGTAATGTATAATGTTGTCAATGCACACATGGACAGAGCACAGTGTCCCTGGCCACAGGTTTTCCTATCTAAGTGCAATCAGCCACATGTGGTCATACTGGTAACTGCAAACACATACCAAGGATAGCAGTTATCTCGCTGCTAAGACACTAGATGCACATAACAATACCAAGCAATATCACTCTGCAGGCCACACATGCTGTGCAGCACAAGCCTAGGTATGTAATCCACAAGTACTGTGCTTGCAATGACATATATAACAGACATAACCTGGTGTGTGTGATAAGTACTGTGACCTATAGTGTAAAAGACTAGACAGGTAGGGGTTCTAATCTCACTCCAGCCAAATTAGTGTGTGTGTGTGTGTGTGTGTGTGTGTGTGTGTGTATCCCACTGCAACACAATGGACCTGCCCTCATGGGCTATCTACCTACAATGGTTATGTGCTTTTTAGCCCTGTAACTAGCTGCCAGCTTCCAAACTGCCTTACTCTACAAGGCCTGATGATGTCATCCACCTTAAGACTGCTGGCTGACAGTCTAACATCAGACAAAAACTGTGGTGTGTGTAATAAGTACTGTGAGCTGTAGTGCATAAGACTAGATATGTAGGGGTTCTAGTCTCATAATGCCCAACTTGCTGTGTGTGGGTATATCCATATGGCATGCATATGATAACATTTGTAACTTAAACATAGGTAAGGTTTAGTGTTATTTTATTTGTAGTGGGTGATGTAGCCCCCAAAATGACTTACTAAAACAAGAGCTGCTGATATCAACAAGCATTATATGTTCTAAACTGATAGAACTAGCAGACATGAGGTGTGTTCTGTGCATTGGTTACTGTGATCTGTAGTGTGCACCAATGCATAGGTAAGTGCTCTATTCTGCATACAGCCAACTTAAACTACGTGTGTACCTTAGTATGTCCTGTATGCAGTGAGTGGAAGTAGTGCTAGCCTGAATGTGGCCATGTTTGTGTATGAATCTGTTACAGCATTTTACAACATGTTATGGAGCCACAGGACATGTGAACTTAACTAGCATAATGGTCATACAGCCCTCACAATCAGAGACATCTTTATCCCCCTTGGTTCAGGATCAGCACATATTGCCCCATTCCAAGAGGGACTCAGGCAGATGCTGTGTGTTGAGATGATGGTCTTTCAGCCAGTCATATAGATGGCATGATCTGAGGTGCATGCACTGAGGTACTCTATGTACCATTAGGCAGGGTTCTGTTTCAAGGATGTGTTTAAGTCTGCTAGACAAATGTCTCCCACAGGTATTAGTACTAACATCACATAGTAGGTTAATGTCCTTACAGTAAGTCATCCATCTGCTATGCTTCTTACAGATAGGCAGTATATGCACTCCAACATGGTTGCACCTTGCCCTGTATGCAAGACACAGATCACCTCTGAGTAGTCTATATGCCACAGGGGCAATGACACTCATTGCAGATGATCAGTAGTGAGCACATACTGAAGATGTGAAGTGACCTTGTGTAGAAGTGTTGCTACAGCTTGGAAAGGTACATCAACAAATGGCCATTGCACTCAAATATTGGCATGCTGAGGGAAGAGTATGTGGAGGTTATGTGTAGGTCACCTACTGGTGATTATGGCCTTGGCTATGCTATATGATTCCTGCCATACCACTGTAGAGACATGGTGATCTAAGGCACATTAGGTGCAAACCTGTGTGGCCAGGTCTGTGTGCCCACTTTTCACCCCTGAGTATGTACATCACATGTTGGGACTGTTGTGCTACTAACCAGGGGACAATATTGCAGTGTCCGCACACCGCACACACTTGAGCCATTACACATGAAGGTATGGTCACACAGTACTGTATCCTTTGATAGTCACTGTTCATTAGGATGTGTGGATGCATTCACTGTTGTACCACCTATACCAACAGGTTTTGGGTGTAAATCTCAGACTGTTACTGCTATACTGAATGTGGCAGCCATCACACCTATCATTGTGTACAATGGCACCCTTGCCATGTCACCAAACAAGCATATCATACAACTGTAGAAGCCATATAGGTGCCATGGTACACCAATACACAGTGTAGATATGTCCTATGGAGTCCGTGTCATGACCATACAAATGCAGTCTGTCTCCTAAATACTTGGAAGGGGATGTGCATGTCCCCCTACAGGGAGGTGTCAGATCCCACTGTGTACCTCCAGCGTTGCCATGACAGGAGTAACACATGTCATGTGTTCTACACACCTACAACATTTACGTACATACTGGGGAGACTGCTATGTAACACTAACAGCACACCCTACATGAAACAGCCCCCCCCATGCATTTACAGCATACATCTGCTGTGACTCACATCATGTGCAGGTTACACAATGGGATCCAGAACACAACAAGCATAAGTGATGTTGGCTAACTGTCTGAACTGGGCACAGGATATTTGTATATGGGTTAACTCCATAACCACAGCTTGTAGATGTGTAAGTTCTGAAAATCCAGGTGACACATATCAAGGGTAGCAAATCTTATCACAAATTATGAATGCATGAGTATGCTGATTGCCGCCATTGTCCTTGTTAGACTGTTATACACATATGAACCCATGGAGCGTATGCTGCTCTACCTTGCTGAAGTCATATGTCTGCTGTGCTGCCATGCCATCCTGTGCCACTTTATTGCCACTGTGTGTCCATAGATTACCCCCTCAGATACATAAACAGGTCAGTGACACACCTGTCATTGTGTAACAATACCACCAGTACAACATCATACAGCATAAGGTACAGAAAAGTATGTTACATACTCATGACACATGGCAGCATACAGTATCTGTTGATGACCACAGCAGGTGCCATGGCAAAACAATACTGCATTACACAAGTACATGTCAAGTAATATAGTCACCCTGTGCATCTAACACATAGAGTCATTTCCCTACATCAATGGGAAGGATGACAGGGACGTGGTACAGGTATCATCACTTGCACAGTGTGTTGTGTGGGGGTGCTGAAAGCCTAGGCTGGCCCAAATGGTTGACAACATGTGTGTAGTTAAGGAAGGTGAGCAGTATAGATGGAGCATGGAGAGGTACCATTTTTGTCTGTAGGTGACATGCATGCGACAGTGGTGTGTGAGTGTTTGCATGTACACAGTCAAGTTCAGTGCTAGCCCTACATATGTGTATGTTGGACAGCTGTGGACTGTAAATGGTAGAGTTGACAGTTCACTGTCTCTGGTCCTGAACATGGGAACTGGCTCTGCCAGGAGTTGCACTGGCACCAAAATACCCAAGGTCAGATGCGGTGCAAGTACTTGACAGTGACTGATAACTGTTGGGACCATGTCCCCCACAGGACCACCCTGGACCATGAGCCTATGGCCTGCTATGTCATGGTGTGGACAGCACACTCCCCTCTGTAGTGCTGAATGTACTGCCACTACAGGGTCTCTCAGCAGAAGGTGTTGCTGACCTACATCCATGGGTCCAACTCCAAACTCCAACCAGACTTTCCAGCACAGACAATGTGCGGTCCAAGACAGACACTCTCTCAGCCCACCTTCTGTCCACTGCATCACTGAAATAATCCAGGGTGTCCCCAATGTGATAGAGGCAGTCATGGATGTCAGATTGTGCTGCATCCATAACCCTAAGCATACATCTGGTATTACATGCAGTACATGCCTGTGTCTCCATGATGGTCCAAAATATGTGCTGAGTGACCCATGATGTGACACCTGCAACAAGTGGTGGATGGACAGCAGTCCTCTTACAAGCACCCCTGTCATTCCACCTGTTTGAGGCCTCGCCAGCTATCTGGCTATGGCCAGTGTCTTCACTCACTGCAGCCATAGTTGCTGTGGAATGTCTTCACCCTCTGACTGTCCAGTATCTGTGACCCATGGAGACTGGGTCTGTGTGGGCATACTGACTTTAAGTGGTGACAATGGGGGCAGAAGTGGGATGTCAACTTCTGGGACAGATTCAACCCCCCCTACAACCCCACTTGGGCCTCATTGTAGCCAACATCATCATCACAGTCTAAAGAGACACTGACATCAGATTGTCTGGAGGAGAGACACCAACCTCCTGTTCACCTGTGAAAACCAAGACAAAATCAGTACATTACTACCTGCACTATTACGTATGGGAAATCCACCAAGAGTCATAATAATGAGGATCAGTAATTGCATTACCAGTCTTACATCTTCTCATCTCCACTTTCATGCATAACATACTTTCTCACAACAAAATATACATTCATCTCAAGGCCTGTATAACAACCATGTCAGGTAAATCAAGTGAAACTTGACCAGTACAATTTACCTTTTAGTTAGTCAATATGAAACTATACTTGATAAACTCACACATAAAACCCCGTACATCTATCTTAACCAATGTAAAAGGAAGAAACTGTTGTCCAAGGGCAAAAAGGAACAAATTCCAAATTGGAAAAACTCTCTCCTTAGCCTCAACAAGCATATTGGAACACAAGTGAAAACCTCCAAAGCCAATTATGAATTGAAACTAGCCCCAAAACAAAGGGAAACCACAAAACCTTCTACAGTTATGTTAGGAAACTCCATGGGAAGGCCCAAGTTTGTTCCATATTAATACTTAATAATATCACCTACACTGATCCTGTTGACTTAGCCAACCTGTTAGCAGATAGGTTTAGCACAAACTTCACCCACCTGTCCCCCCAAAAGGCCCTTTTGACTTTCCCAATACTTGTCCCACACCTCACATCTCTGTAGATCAAGTGTTAAAGGTCCTATCCAAAGCAAAGAACACAGCTTCCATGGGACTTGATACTATCACAGGCTGCATTTTATACCACCTCCAGCAAGATCTGGCTTCACCACTGAAGACCCTATTCAAATACAGCCTAAGTATAGGCTTCATCCCAGCAGAGTAGAGAACTGCCATTGTCATCCCCTTGGACAAAGGTGGTGCCACTACTGAGCCTGGAAGCTATCGCCCCATTATTTTGACAAGTTTGATCTGTAAAGCCATGGAGTGTATTATTATGGATCTCATAAACAAGGACATAGGCAATCTCCAAGAACCTGACCCCCCCCCAGTTTGGATTTATCCTGCCTGTTGAACCTGGTTGACTTCTTTGCGACTGTCAGAAAGGCTCTGGATGAAGGATAGTCAGTACTTACAGCTTACCTTGGCTTGGCCAAGGCCTTTGACACAATCCCCCACTCAGGCATCATCGAAAAGCTAATACAACTTGGCATAAATCATAAGCTCATCAGGTGAGTGGCCAAATGGTTCACCAACAGAACCCGCAAGGTCAAGATAGGCACCTCCACCTCTGATAGCAGACCTGTCACTAGTGGAGCTCCCCACAGATCTGTCCTGGGACCCCTACTGTTTGGAATCTACTTCTTGGTGGTCCAGCCAAAGACAAAAGGCCTATGGCTGACATAGTTTGTGGACAGCTGTAAGTTGGGTGCTGTCATTGACTCACCAAATTATGTAACATACTGCAAGAGGGTCTCACAGCAACTAATGACTGTTGCCTTAGTCATGGCCTCAAGTTAAACAGAAAAAAAAAAAAATCATCATATCATATGGCAAAAACATGGCCCCTAATAATTGCCACATCAACGGCAACCCCTTAAACACACGACCTGTGGTGAGACCTGGATACTCAGGTTGATAACAATCTCACATTCAGCAATAATGTAGCAGCAGTAGTCAGAAAAGCATTTTACTTGGGTTATCTCATAAGTAAGGGATTGCATCCAGAAAAAGGAGGTTATTGCCTCTCTATACTCCTCCCTCATTAGATCAATAATTGAGTATAATGCCCCATTTGGTATGCACCTCTCCAAACATCTGCACCAACTAGAAAAGCCACAGAAATACCTCCCAAAGAGAATCCATGGCCTCAAACACCTGCCCTATGTAGATAGGCTCAAATCACTATCAAAATCCAAATGAAAGGAAATTAAGCAAACAAGTAGGACTCTAACTGTAGAGTAAAAATCACACGTTTAATCATTAAGCGCTTTTCATCCAGTAACTTCACTTGAACTTCATCAGATAATATCAAAATACATTCCCTTTTTAAATACCCCTCCTTGTCTAGTCATGTGACCTAAAGCATCTTCTTTGAAAGAAACGTCACTGTTAAAATATAAACCATATATTACACATAAAAAGTTTTTTGTTAAACATATAAATTATACATCAAGAATATATGCAAAATATATAAGCAAATTCTACCTAATTAGATTTTCAAACTTTAAGAAACATCTAATCGAACACATGTCGTTAAGACGTGGGTGGCTATAAGCATTTAAGTGTACTTGCCATAATAATTCTAACCATTCTATTTCAAGTGTAGTGGGTCCCCCTCTTGGGTCTTTATTAACCTGTTCTATAACAAGAAATTTAAAACTATGATTTGGATACAATGAAATGTTTTGCTAGTGCATTCTCGACTTTACTTCTGCTAATACTGTACAAAGTATCGTATACTCTTTCCTTAAGTTTACGTTTGGTCTTGCCTATTTAAAAAGAGGCACAAAGTTGGTACTTATAGAGATAAATGACCATTCTCAAGTTACAATTAAATTTATCCCTACAGCTCAACTTCAAACCATTTATTTCCACATTTTACCCCAATTCCATACACTTATAATACGAGCAATTTTTACACTGGTACATACCCGGATTTTTAATTCTCAACTTTTTGTCACATTCAAGCAAAGTTTTTAAATTCATCCCTTTTCTAAACATAAATTTGGTTCTCATTCCTACTTTTTCTGCAGCGTCTTTATATTCAAGTATAAAGCTTCAGTTTTTATTAACAATCCCTTTTATGTAGGCGGCTTCTAAACTAAAAGTCATTACAAATCCCATATTAAAATTGGGATATGTGCCTTTACTGATGTCAATATTAAGGGTTGGGAGGGTGGCCAAATGGTTAAGATGTTTGCCTTGCAAACACAAGGTGCAAGGTTTGAATCTCACAAGGGATAATTAGCGAGGCTTAAAATGGCTTGCAAGGGCAGTTAGCTTAGTACTAATCTATGAACCTATTTTTATTTATACCTGCAGTATGATTAAGGGTGTTTATTATACTTTGGCTCAAATTATTGTTATTTTGTTTGCCATTCAAGATGAGTTTATAAAAAACATTATTTCTTTTATCAAGTCATCCAACAATAAAGATGGATAGGCTCATCTCAAGAATATCTGTTTAAGATATAGACATTCAGTATCAATATCACCTTCAATTGATAGCATTCTTGCTGCTTTAACAAGCTGGCCCTTCACTACTGAACTTTTTTAGTACTGATGGTGTGCACTTGTATAATGCAAGAAAGTGTTGGAATATGTGTTCTTCCTGAAAATCTTTGCGATACATCTAAACTCATCTTTTTTACTTAACTCAACATCTAAGCAAGAAATAGTATGTTCTTGAAAATTGGCTGTAAACTGTAAAAATTCAGTTGTGTTATTGAAATATTGAACTAGTTTGGATGCTTCTGATTCAACCCCTTTTATTATGATAAAGATATTATCTAAACAGCTGAATTTTACTTAACACTTAGTTGTTTTCAAATAAGTGTTCATGTTCCCAATAAGCCATCACCAAGTTTGCAAAACCTGTCCCACATGGTGATCCCATGGCTACTCTGATTGTTTGTAAGTAATACTGCTGTTTAACGAGGAGGAAATTATTAGTCAAAATAATATATAATAATTCCTCCACCAAGGTTATCTCAGTAGATGGTGCACCCTTTCTTCTCATAACAGTAGATACCCAGTCTACCCCTTGATTTTGGGGTATGGATGTGTAAAGATTCTTTACATCTACAGTCAAAAAGTTGTAATTTCCATTACACTCTAGTTGATTTATCTTTCTAAAAATGTCCAAGAGTTCTTAGAAATTTGTTTTTCTGACATTACATATTTTTTCAAAATTGCATCAACTATTTTAGCACTTGCATAAGCTGCAGAATTCCTGCCTTCCGCCATTAGTCTTAGAGGTGGATTCTGCTAATCTTTATGTATTTTAGGGACTCCAAGCAGGACTGGTGTCAATGGTGTAAGCATATTCAAATAATTAAACAAGTTGACATCTATCTTTCCTTCTATAAACAAATCATTAATATATATTCTGATTCGTTGGTTTGCCATATTTACTTCATTCAATGACACATGTTGATATACTTCAGTTTCTAAAATGCATTCTATTCTATTTTCATACTCATTTATATCCATGAACACCAGCCCCCCACCCTTGTCTGGTTTCACTACTCTCACTTGAGCTGCTCTTAAATAATTCAATGTTACGTAATCAATTTTATTTAGATTACATTCAGTTATACTGTACTTAGAATTACTAGTGTGTAACATTCAGAAATCTAGTTCACAAATTCTTTCAAAGGTATGCAATAAGGGATGCAAAGGTGGATTAAATAAGCTAGAGATTCTAAATTGACTAACGTTAGTCATAATATGCCCTAATACAACATTCAAGTTCAACTTCCTGATGAAAAGTTTTAAATCCAAAATAGTTTTAGCAAAATCCATTATACGGGTTGGAATGAATGTTAATCCTTTAGCTAGAATTTCTACTGGCTGAGGTGGCACTGTAATGGAAGAATAATTATAAATATTAAAGTCACCTTCTACATTTTTAATAATGTCACAATTTGCTGCATGTTTGCGTCATGTATTACTTGTTACCTACATTTTCTGTTCATTTGCAGTGATTGTTTTTTCACAAGCTTGTGACTTCCAGCACTGAAAAGCAGTTATTTAATTTGCAATGCCTTGTGTGGATAAACAGTGCATGAGTCATTCATTAATTGCTGTCTTCACAATAATGTAATTGAAATGCAACAACACAACACTGGACTTGAACCCACGACTGTGCGTGCGGCAAAATGCACTGTATACAAGACATTTAACAGACTGAGCTACTGAGTCACTGGTACAGCCAGTGTATTTGCAAGATATATGTGCACACATACAGGCTGTGACAAGTCTCTTATAGGTAATGTAGCACGTGCATACCTCTCAAGCTGTTTCATGGGACAGTATGGACCATGCTATAACAAATGCAAGTACACAACTAGAGAGAACACTTGCACATATCGTGGACTGATATAACTACCAAGGTGTTCTGTAAGCAGATTTGGTAATACTTTGCATTCCAGATAATCATTTCTGTGGTAATGATGTGACAGATGGATTACACAATATTAATTGCAGTACGAGAAATCATGACACTTGAGAGGCATATTTGTGTACAGTTCATAAACTAGACAGCTGTCATGCCTTAGTTGCCAGACATGAGAATAGAACCCAATAGCTGTGACTGCAGGGGACATATGTAAATAATGTAATAACTGACTGCAACAACTTAGTACAGACATGCAAGAAATACAGCGATACTTGAAATAGATTTACTTATGAATCAACAATGCTGTTGAACATGTTACTCATTGATTTTTAACACTGTGAAATCTAAGCACACTATCTGCTCATAACATGGGCTACCTCACCCATATACCTTTTGTTCCTGGGGATAGAGAAAATGTGAGCATTACATGGGTCTATATTATCGGATCAAAACTTTCAAACTCCGAATACCATATGGTAGCCACCATATGTTCGAAGTTTGAAAATTTCGAATACTAAAAAAAAAAAAAAAACAGGAAACTTGTCATTAAGGGTTGTATGCAGGGTGGCAAGTCCCCCTGCACCCCCACACCCCCGCTACTTAAATATACCAACTCCGAGATCACACTACATTGAAGTAAAGGGAAAAATTCCCTATGGCGATCCCTCTTCACACTTGCGAAGTTTTCAATATTCGAACATTTGATGTCACCCAAATGGTGTTCGAATATTGGAATCTTTGCTGTGGTAATATAGACCCCATTACATGACTGATAGTGTGCTGGAGATAACCTTGAATCATACTATGAGTTGAGCAATACAAGTTACAGGACACTCTTTTTGCATTCTAAAACTATTACAGTATTATAATTGACTGCAATGACAGTAGAACACACTTGCATGGAATACAACCTTACTGCATATATTAAAACAGCTTTATATTAGTATCAACAATGATGGTGAACATTTTGTATTGTTATTGCTTTTAAATATCTGTGAAGTACACACACAATATCTGCCCATGGAGTGGGCTACCTCACCCATATACTGTTATTACCTGATTATGTGACTGATATTGGCCTGAAGGCAGCCTTGGACAGTATTATGAGTTAAGCAAAACAGTTTGCAGGCCATTACTTTTGCATTCTACAGCTATTACAATGTTACACTTAACTGCAGCAACCTTACCATAGATAAGCAATGCTTACAGCTCTACTGCCATGGTTATGACAGCACAATCCTGCTGAATGCCATTTTGCTTCCTCTTATTGGTATTGTTTATTGAACTTCACTGGTTATTGTTCATGTATTGCACTACAACTCTAATTGCCCATTTACTGCAATACAGTTCTACTTGCCCATTTATTGCACTACAGTTTTTCTTGCGTATACTTTATTGCAGTAAATGCTTTAGTCTTTATTGTGTATTGCACTGCAGTTAGCATACTAATTCCATACTCACCACTCTCATGGCACAACCTGACCAGGCACCCAGCATGGGACATAATATTGTGAGCCCTCTCAGCTGCAGCTGTTGGGAGAGAAGCACACAATTATTATTATTATGCCAGTTTTGTAGACATTCAGCTTGCATATTTGGTAAAACAGGAAAAAATTACTTACATATTTGTGGGGCATTCCCTGCTCTAGCCTCTTGGACTCAGGTGTCCAAGGTGTAAATATTGGGTGAAGATAGATGAAGGCTGCCAGCCTAGCCAGATAGAATTTTGGAGATAATTCTGTTATCTGTAAATATTAACGTAAACCACAGGCTTGTATTAAATGGTAAAAATAGTGTTACATATGGAACTGGAAAAAAATGTGACAACAGTGCACTCTACTGACCAAGTATAGCACGTTGTGACCCTTTGATGTTAAAACTCGGAGTTAGTAAGTCTATTGTGAGGCATCCTGCCTATTGTTTTAAGGCCAGAGTTAATGGCCAGAATTTGCATGCATAAATGTCCTTTATTGCTCTGGTTTCTGCCCAGAGGTGAAGAATGTAAATGTAGTTTCTGTTAGCCTGGGAAACCAGGGAAGTGGGAAGAATGATGTAATGTGAACCAGGAATGTGATTTTAAAAACAGAGAGAATCAAAGAGCATTAAGCATTTTTGTCTTGACCATCCAACTCACCAGCACTGCCTTGCTCTATATGTAAGTTTATCTTAGACTTGTGTTTTCTCTTAGAAATAGCTAGAAACTAGAAAGATTAGACTAAGTGTTTTTCTGTGATGTCAGAACTGTGCTATTGAATTATTTTAAGTATTTCTCTGTGATCTTTGAACTCTTGACTAGCACTGTGTAGTAAAAAGTATTGTCTTGTGTTTTGACTATTTGTTATTAAATATTTTTAAACCCTTTCAATGGTGGCTGTTTTTTAGAGATAATTTAAGCTCTTTAGAGTACTTGCATGCCTTTGGTTAAATTGTACAAAGCCACTCTAATAGCTTTAGCCCTGGGCTATACTAGCAATTGTATAATAATATTGCACAGTAATAATTGGACACCCTTTTAAGGGCCTTTGAGTAGCTGATAAATATTAGTGGGTGGTGACAGCTGGTACTACCGTGTAGTCTGGGAAAAAGGGGCAAAGCTGGCAAACCTGTGCTAGCCTTCCCCAGGAGTGTCTGTGTGGTTGTATAAACTCTTCTCAAAGTGTGTGTGTGTGTGTGTGTGTGTGTGTGTGTGTGTGTGTGTGTGTGTGTGTGTGTGTGTGTGTGTGTGTGTGTGTCAGCTACTTGTGCAGGGACATGAAGCATTGGTTGAACAGAGAGGGTCCTGGAGGTTTTAGCTTGCCCACTAGGCTGAGATCTGAACCCTATAGCTGTGCCAGTGGGGAGTCTTATTGGGGACCTGGAGAGCAAAAGACCGACCAGTCCTGGACTGACTGTGATCTCTGTGTGCTCTTAAGGGAAATTGCACTTTACAGTGTGCATTTGTTATCCTTTCCTCCTATATGAGATGCCCCTCACTGATGTAAGTGATGAGGATTGAGGCTTCTTGATTGCTGAGCCAGGGCATGGGCATCACACAAGGTTCCCCTCTTTTGCCTATTTAGGTCTTCATAATGGTGATGACACTGCTTACCTGTATGGGGGATAACACTGGTGAGTTCCCTGACCAAATGGTCCCAGGCATCCACCTTTTACTCCAAGCCCTGGAATCCACCCTGCATTGGCTCAGCTGGGGTTCATGGTTTATAACCAGGAGCCCAACCATGACCCTGGACTCCTGAATACCCCACCTCTGCACACAAAAGCAAACACTTTCACCAACACCACCAGCCATACCAACAGGTCATTGAATTCTAATGAATTATGCAGAATTCCCACCCATTGAGCTTAATATAGGCTATTTCCCTCCCTTACACCTCATTGAGCATCATTCAGTAAACTGCCGTGTTAGTTAGCAGCTCGCAAACCAGCTAAGCAAACCCAAGCAGTGTGAAAACTTGCAGAACCATGGTTTTAGCAAAGCTTAGCACCGTGCAAATACTGGCAGCTGTTAACATGTTTATGCACTGCTTAGCATGAGTGAGCATTGCTTAGCAAATCACAGCAGTGCCAAAAATTCACAATAGTTTAATGTAATTAAAGAAAAATAGTACATTCATTTACAGACATATTCTGCCTGTTATGGACTTGAACCCAGGACCTACTACATGTAAGACTGCAACTCTACCCATGTAGCTAGTTGGATGTTATAAAAGTTAGTATGCCTTCACATATACTACTAGGCTACCTGTTAGCATTGCTGAGCATAATGCTGCGCCACACAAACACACTTAAACACACCCATAAATAAATAATTAATTGCATCCAGTTTCTGTTTTTAGATATCTAGCAGGTTTCAGCAATGTATGTATAAGCCCTGCATGGCTCTGCTGCACTCCATGCTGCACAAACGGCAATTGAAAAAAAGAAAAAGAAAAAATAATTTTTTTTAAATATGATAATTAATTACACCCGGTTTCTATTTTTAGATGCCTGGCAGGTGTCAGCTGTCTATATGTGAACACAGCTTGGCATTGCTGCACTCTGCGCTGCACTGCACCAGGCAAACATGCATTTAAAAAATAAAAAAATAAAACATAAAACATTATAAAAATGACATATTATACATTTGACACACTTCACACCATTACAACAGTGGCAGGGAGTATTACAAGGAGACTCACACTCATCTGCAGCTACAGGTAGCAGCTACACCTGTCCGTACACTGATTCAATATCCATGTTCCTCTGCTCTCCCTTGGCAGCGTGCCATCACTAATATGCATGGTGTGCTGCCGAGGGCAAACGATGGCCATGTACATGGATACATTCCTTGTAGGGTCTACATGGAGCCTACATGGATTTTATTAAATCCTGGGCTGCATCTTTCAGAGAAACATGAAGGCCACAAATGCAGATCCTGGAGAATGACATAGTCCTTGCAGCACCCTGACAGACAGATGCACTGGCAAAAAGACTCTGAACAAAAGTGGTGCCAAATGACAGATACATAATGCCCTGTGTACATTTGCCCAAGTCCTTCCTCAAATAAAAAAGAAAGCTTTAAAAAGCTATATCCTCCACTGCGTCCAGGCAGCCATCAAAAGAATGCACATACTGAAGGAACCAGCTGCAAAATAAAGTTAGCAGCAGGACTTGAAGGTCAAATATTCACAAAAGAAGTGCTCCCAACTTTACCTTAACTCCTGATCGTTTGAAATTATATTATGCCTCATGACGTCATTACTTCTATAGATTCCTTTCTAGCAAAGCCATTGCCTAACCTAGCAATAGTAGCAAAAAGGCAGTATTTTCCTCCTCACACTCTGAAGTTCAGTTATAATAATCCTGAAAAAGACTTAAGACAGCACTAACAGATCTAATATGACACTGTTCAGCTTCTTTCCATCTACGTGAACTTCATTTTCAGAGGCATACCTAGGGTGAAGCAAAGGATGCATTTGGCATTGTATTAAGCAGTTTGTTAGAGAAAAAAAGTTTTTTTTCCTCCTCAGATCTGAGGAAATGATTTGTCGTTGTTTTTTTTTTCTCTTCAGTTAAGTTGAGGGAGTGCACCAAACAGGTGTATCCTTCTGCATCTAATGGCACTCTAACTTTTCCAGTTTTATGTCATATGTTTTAAAATGTCTTGCTGGAATCTGCTTTCAAAATGTTTACTTTACATTCCTGATTTAATGAAGTTATTCCCTGAGTCAAGCAGTGCTGATTTATTTGTGCTGACCTTCCTGCCATGAATCTAGCATGCCTTGGTTCCTGTAATGCATGCATTTCAACTTTATAAAATTACTTCCATCAACAGACTCAACATTTGTTCTTCATTACCACTAGTTCACAGCTTCCATCTTTTTCTTGCTCTTGTGATATAATCACACCACCCCCTTCCAATCATTATATTAATAGCATCAGTCTCACTTTTCTGAAATGGTAAGGTGAACTCTGTGACGTATGATTGGCTCATGCTAACCTTTAGAGTTCTACCAGGACACTTCTCTGAAAATATTGGGATTAAGCCCATTAATCTTGGGCATTTACAGTGCTGGTTTTGGTACAAATATTCCTTCATCAATGCTTAGTAAAAATATTCATTGAACAACTGAACAACAATAACTTATGACTGACATTCTTAGATGTTTAACACATTTCACAGCACAAATTAAAATGGGAAAATGGTGGTGAAATGCACTTTGTGGAAGATTCAAAGACACAGACAGAGTGGTCACGGAAGAGCAAAATAGTATGAGATGCATGCTAATGAGTGCACAATGACATGAAAATGACTAGTAACCATGCAAATCAGACTGACTGTGTATGCAAATGACAAAACCCAAAATGATGCTGAATCAGAAGCATATAAAACAGGCATATTTCATCTCCATGCAAACGCATTTTTTTCTTACATGTCAAGCATATCTGGGGAGGACAGTGTTTGGAGTATCAGCAGCTATAGCTTAGCCGCATGTGTCAACAGCCACTCCCAAAGCCAGTACCCTCAGTTTTGTTCATTGCTGTCATCTGAACCAGTGAATGTGGTTCTGAGAGTACCTGCCATATCACCATCAGCGTGTAGACTGTGTATCTGTAGACAGAGAGACAGTACAGGGCCTTTCTAAACTCTGCCACTCATAAGCAGTATCAAGGGAGATGGATGGTATGCCCGTTCTTCTGATATTAATGTATATGGAGCTTTGACCTTCTTAACTGCTGAACCCTATGGTGGACATATTAGGGATGCAAACCACAGAAGATACCTACTAGGGACAAGTTATGGTTATAACATGCATCAAGTTCACAAATCCTGAACTAGCTGTTTGACATTATTATGCAGCACATGGAAAAGCATATCTGATTTCCCATTACTGCAGAATAGAGAACCCTTACCTTGTAGACATTGTACAACACTACCTACATCCCTGAGGTCCTTGGAATCACAGAGTGCATATACACTGCCATCAGTACCTCAAATGGTCCTAATAGACTGTGGTGTAACAACAGAAATGATTTGTATTGATATAATTGTAAGGATGTCCGTAATGCATTTACATTGTTTATAATATATCTGTAGTCAGTTCACATAATTCTCCCATTTAGCACACATCCAACTTATGATAAAGTTTCTTGGGAGAAGATTTCAAATAGGGTATTTTTGTTGATGGGTGCATATACTGGCTAGATAACTGATCTATACACACAGGTACTATGTAAATAAGGAATAGACCACATACAAAATGTTAATTGTTGTATGTTGCAGGTGATGTTGGATGTATTTTAGAGACCTAGTTGATGACTCTCATTCACAACCCCCAGACCATGCAGGAAGTGGTCCATAATCCAGCACATGCTCAAACAAGCAATAAAGTGGGCAGGTGTCAGGCCTACACAATGAACACTTCTATTGCCTAGATATATCAGGTGGGTAACTGCAATACAGTTCTAAAATTTGCAGCAAAGTTTTTTTTGTTTGTGCGATGCTACATAACATGTTATTGCTCAAACAGCTTGAGCACCAGGACCTCCATGCCCATTGTACCAGCAGAGGAAGGACAAGATGGAGAGTCAGGAGAGAAAGCCACATCAGCCATACCACAGTCAAGTCAGAGAAGGGTGCAATATATTGCACTTTGCACCACTGGCAAAGAGGTGCTCTTAGTCCACATCCATAGTTATGGATACAGATGACACAGAATAAAATGGTGCATCCAGGCTATGTAGGCAACACATGTACAGGCCTTTCTGTGCATCAAACATTACTATACTTATGTAGGTTTGAGGGTGGACAATACACAGTAATCATGACTTACACAGGTGATCAGGAAGGCCCAGTGAGAAGTGAATATAGGACTCTGAAATAGGGTATCAACATGGAAGCAGTTGGAGGACACAGAGTAAGACGATTGAAGCACTGTGAAATGGAGTAGGATCTTAGGAGGTGAACACCATTGCCATGTTCTTTGAGAAATTGAAGGAGTCAGAAATTCCATCTTCCATTGGTGGTGGTATCAAACTGCCATGAGGTCATTGGCATCGTCTGGTTTGTTGGCTTGCAATGTCATGGCATGATGCAGTCCATGGCAGGGAAGTGGTAAAACTATGTGACTGTGAGCATTCACCCTGATGTGTCATACCATGTGCTGATTCTTTTAAGTGCCCTTGCCTACAGAGTGGTCACTGACCATGAGTAGAGGTGGCAGCCTCTCTGCCAACAGGCAACAGGGAAAAGGTACAACTACAGGCCATGTGTATATGCAGCATAATGAGACATTCCTGATGTTAAGACTAATAAGTATCATTGCCAATGACCTGTACAACACCCATGACTAGCTGTGGCAAGCTGTGTAGCCCCAGATGAAGTGACAGATTAAGTGATGTTATCCCTCCAGTGGTACCGTCCATCTGACTTAGCACATTCTGTGTCTGTTCTTCTCTCACCTTGTCCTTTACACTGGCATGGAATGTTTGGCCTCTGGAGGTAGATTGGAGGAAGTTACAATTTGTCTCACAGAGACACTGATACAGTAATATTTGCCAATACTGACCTCACACTATTGTCTGCTTCATCTCCTTATATTCCATGTCACTGTGCACTTGGAGCATGTCATACCAAAATCCACAGAGCACAATCTCCATCTCTACAATTATGTAGATAGTAGCCAACTGTCCCTGGATCAATTGACTGCTCACTGGTGGTTAGTGCCAAATGTTACAGTCATGTTAGGGATGATCCTAGTGTTATGCTGGTGCCTAATCCACCCACTCATATAAATCCCTTAAGGCAACATACCCACCTCAGTGATGGTGTACATTTCAGATGCTGTGTGTGCTGGGGATACAAGTGAAGACCTTTAGGAACTCTCAGGTAGAAGCTGCATACCATAGACTGATGGACCTATGTCTTTAGTGTATACCTCTACAGCAGTCTCTATAGGGGCTTCTGTTATGGTGATGTAGGTGATCATACCCTTGCAGTGCAGCAGGTGCTGCGGACAGTGCAACTGCATCATCAGGTCATGGCACTTACATGTTGCCATCAATGTCAGCCACAGTTGCCCTGTTGATATAAATCCTATGTTGCCATATTGTGTTGGACCCTCTAGTAGTGGAACCTATGAAAACAGAAACAAATAGGACAATATTGTTTGCCCAGGCATATGCTCATATATCCCCTTAGGCATGCACAGTAATGCACATTAAGCTACAGCTATAGCATATGCTGACATGAATGCCTTATCTTGCTGGTTGTTACAGCTGCAGATCGCAGGTGTTTGGAAAGACATATGCAGATAGACCTTGGTCAATCCTTCCCTTCAAAGGCAGTGGAGTGTGCCTTACTTTACTGTACTAGCTATTACTAACCTGCAGGTGGTTGGTGCAAGCCCAGATTTCACATCCAAACCACTACTTCCTGGCAAGTGAATGAGACCAAAAACTCCTTAGCCACTGTGAGACACTTTAGTGATGGTGTTCTACCTCCTGTGACAAACCTGGCTGTTCAATGTCCTGTAGTTTTTTGTTTGCATAGTGTATAACATCAGTTATCCTTCATCAAACCTGTTGCAGTGATCTTTTAAGGCGACCACTCCTTATCAAATCTGGGCCAGATACTGCTTGCCTGTAGCACATTTGACTATCACGCTCATGTTATTTGTGCAGACAGTTTGCAGTAGCACTTTGCTCTGCTTGAATATGAAAATTTCCAACAATTGACTCCCTCAGGTGGCTTTGTCAGTACATGCACAACTGTAAGCAAAACATATCAGTCAGTGTGTGTGTGTGTGTGTGTGTGTGTGTGTGTGTGTGTGTGTGTGTGTGTGTGTGTATGTGTGTGTGTGTGTGTGTGTGTGTGTGTGTGTGTGTGTGTGTGTGTGTGTGTGTGTGTGTCTGTGTGTGTACATGTGCATGCATGTTCTGCTGTGGTATGGCCCTACTTACTGTCACCCCCAACTTATACACCTGTTTATGAGCCATATGTAATGCTTTAAGGAGATTACTCATATGCATTTCTGTGCTGTACCCATGGTCAAACTCTCCTTCACCCCTTTTTGACCAGTTTATCAAAACACAGTTTTTGTTTTCAAGGGATCCACTACTGGAATACAGCATAGATCACAACATTATAGTTATTACAGTTAGTGTTACACAGTGGATTACCCCCAGTTACAGGCTGCAGCCATAGCCAACATGTGGCCATGAAACAACACCCCTCACAGCATGTCCTTCACAATGCTTCAGTTGTATATGACTGTCCCCTCCAAAACAACAGGCAGACAAGGCAATTCCACACCAGTGTCCTGGGTTCACATCCACATGTACATCACTATCTTAGTGAGACTGATATCTACCACAGGGTTTGCTGTTTTTGCTGTTTTACTTTATCAGGTAGGGATCCTTCCTGTACTCTGCAGCTCCTTTCTTAGCTCTGTAAAGCTGCAAGTCTACTGATTTCCGCTGAAATTCTTGTATTCCACAGCTGCATGGTATTCAGCAAGGTCATGCAAAATATATTCACCACATTGTACTGGCCAATTAACATGCTGGTTATGGAAATATGGCTATTTAGCACCACTGCTTTTGAATCGCTACCATGACACATTGTGCTTTCCACACATGTTAGTGATATCCATGCATGTCATGATGAATATAGGATATGTGGCCAATAAACTAATGTATATGGCCTGTGTATGCTCAAGGTACCATGGCATAGTGCTTTATACAGTCTTAGTACCATAGTGCTGTGCTATCGAGCTAAAGCAATACATTACTTCACCTTCACATTACATGACACGCAATCTACCAATGTATGTCCATGTGCACTGGGTTATCTTTTTCCTCCTTGAGCAGATATGTGTGACTGGTCATGACTAATTTAGATGCTGAATACAGAACTGCAGCATGCCGTGACAGGGAGAGCAAGATTTTCTTGTTCTTCCTGAAAGGCACTACCAGCCATGCCTTATGATAGGCCCTAGAAGAAGGCAGGTGTGTGGCAGAAGCTTTCTTGGATGGTGAATGATACCATTGGCATCACTTGTTCTGGTGAGAGGTGCTGTCATCATTGCAGTGACCTGAGATGGCACTATGCTGACCTGCTTTGACAATGGGAGTCAGAAGTTAGAGAGAAAAATCCATAGATATTGTAAGCATTTTCTTACTGATATTATGTGCGTATACTTAAGAGTACATACTTTGTTTTGCAGTAATGGAGGAATGTGAAATGAACACAGCTGGATTCTGCAAAAGGTGAAAGTGACTCTCCCAACAACAGAGCATGAGCCGTGGGTGATGGGATGCCAGTGACCACCAAAGCTATCCTTCAGCAGGTGAGTGAATAATTCATTTATAGTAAGTGACTTGAAGGGTTCACTGATACAGTCTGTGGTTGATTACTGGTATTAGGGTGAAGGTTCCTCTGCTGAAACTGGTCTAGAGGAGTCTGCTCAGGACTCGCTGAAATGGCTACTGGATGTCTGCCTCATCAACATGGAATGCCTTCTCTTTCATGTCTCATGGAGTCATGAGACTAGAAGCCCCCGACTCATTAAGTCACAGGAAGAACAGCCAGCCAATAACATCTGTCACTCAGATTAGTGATATCTATGTTTGTTGACCTAAAGGATGGCATGCCATACATCCATGCTAGGACTACCCTGTCACCAGCCTGGCCTTTTCCCTCTTTTATGTGTCCTTTTTTATTCTTTATTTGTTGTCCAGCCCTACATATGATGATCATCCTCACCTGGTATCTCTGTATCCATCCACTGTCCTACTTACCTTTTGAGAGTCACCCACCCCATCTGTGTTTTATGGTTTCTGTCTGCTCTTGCTACCTTCCCTTTTCTCTCTGTCTTATCCACAACATTCTCCCAGTACCTTCTTTACCTACTCTGCTTGTTTATGTATGAAAGAGGAGCTCTTTCTCACAAAAGGATTTAGCCTCCCTGACATACCTAATGATTAATCTTGCGTGTTTACTTCTTCCCTTTCCTACTTTCCATCTACTCCATATCCTCTCAATTATTGTGATAAACAAGGTTATAATTTTGATTTGCAGACCTCACTGGTCTGTCTGTTGGCCATTGTGATGCCCTTCGTAACCAGACAAGTGTAGACTGCTTCTATGCTTTGTTACAGTGCTAGCAGAAGCACATCACATACATTAGAGGTGTGGAAATAGAATTTCAGTAACTCTGCTGTTTCCCTCTCTCTCTGCCGTGCTGAAAGACCAATGTGATATGCAGATCATCACAAATTACATCAACGTGTGACTGAAATGTGGATCACAACTTTCATTTACCGATATAAAGACAAGCACGCAGAAGCCTGGGGTGATGCTTTCAACCCCCATACTGATGTCACACTGCAACGTAAATGTGTATTAAAAGAGAAACAGGCCTGGGTGGCTACAGTTACAAGATCTGTCCATATAATTGCATGTAGGTACAGTAGAACAGAGCCAGCTGCACAAACACATGTATATGTAATGAAGCACAAACACATGTATATGTAATGAAGCACAAACACATGTATATGTAATGAAGCAGAAGCAAGAAATTGTGCCTATGATCCACCTGGGCACTGCCATGTACACAGAGTGGTAGTTAGCTGAACTGGCACTCTAGGCAGTGCTCAGACTGGTGCCCTGAGCAAAAAAAAAAAAAAAAAAGGAAAAACAGGAAAGCTTCTCTCCAAAGTTATCTAAAAATCTTTTTTCTTTTTACCTCATTTTCTTTCATATTCATTCCACTTTTATATGTTTCATTTATTTTAAACAGACACACAGCTGCTAATGATTAAATGAATAATATGCTGACGTGAGATCCTCACTGAATGCTAGCAACTGAGAAAGTGTACTTCACTTCCATATTGTTAAATTGATCACATCCCTTAACAGTTTGTGCCCTGGGCAGTTTGCACTATTCTAGCTGTGGTTCTGACGTGCACTATTCCATGAAAAAATACAGCACCACAACACCAAAGAGCTGCCAACAACAGTGCAGACAACACAGAGACAGTCATCCATAGCAGGAAGCTTATGATATTCTGTTATATGTCAGAGGAAGAAGAAATTCTTTGAGCCGAGCTGCGAGTTACAGAAAAAAGGTTAATGGCAGCAGTATTGTACACAGTTGAAATGGCAAAATGTACTATGCCATTCAATGTGTCCCTGCTTCACCTCTGCTTCCCTTGCCCAGAGATTTTTAGAAAAGTGGTGGCACAGGTCATCATACCTGTGCCAGTACTGGTCAGTGGTGTGGTAAATGAGATTTCATGTCAGGTCATATCAGGTATCTAACTTTCAAAAATGGATATGTTTATAGTCTCAGCAGTTGCTCCCTGACCTGCCTATGTAAAATAAATAGCATTAAGTTTACTCTATTTAATACACTAGTTTCTCCTTAACAAACAATGCCAATACTCTCTTATGGAGCACTAACACATGCAGCCATCACCATGAATGCATAGCAATACAAAACTGCTGCTTGAGAATAATTCCCAATATGGGACTTTGATTAGCTAATAGAGCACAATGTGTGAATATGCACTGCTTGTCTGCATGAGTGGGCAAGCATGGCATTTCTGTAATGAGCTGCAGAATATAAAAAAATTAAATGTCATGTCTTTGTTCCACTTCTGTTAAACAAAGAGATTTATAAACACTGACAGAATTTAGCCACATTAGCATTTGCACAGTGCAAACTACTACATATTAGCATTTTAGGACCATTATATTATAGGCCAAAATGGTGTAGTTTATACACCTGTAGACCTACACATGCATCACAATGATGTTAGCCTACAAAACCAAGACTGTCAACTACCCTCTGGATAGGCTGCTTTAGGCTGTCTAGGGTTTGCACCAATAGACCTAGATCTGATGAGACATAATAGCCCACTGCAGCAGGACTATGACCACCTGGCTTTCCAGTTTCACTTGTCTGTAAAACACCTCTTTCATATAATTGAGTGCCTCTGTTGGGAAGATACAGTGGTAATGCTAACATATGCAGGACTACATTACTAGCCTGGACTTTGCTGGACAGGTGTGAAAAACTGCTTTTATCCTCTCTAGTCTGCACTTCACATGGTGTGCTCAACTACCAAGGTGCAGCTGTTGTGGGCATCCAGACATCGTACCCCTGGCATGATAACCCTGCCCCCTGTGCTAGCTGTTTACCTTCGTGAGCCACTCCATCCACTGTGAGGGAATCAGTCATTCCTCACAGCTCCCACTGGACACCAGTGTGTCATGTGCCACAGCCATATCCCTGCACAGATCTGCCCTTACCACTACACACCTTGCTATCTGCTGGGATATCTCAATTGATCAGCATATTTATGTTTTCAGCTATATAACTATCGTTTTCCAACACTGTCCCCTGCCGATTACCTAGACCAACATATGTTTGATATTGATATTACACTGTACCTGCACATCACCAGTCCATTAAAGTGGTCTACTCCATTCCTAGGTATATGCATGTCCTCCAAAGGTGACAGGTGTAAAGGTTAGACAAACAGCTGACAGGCTGTGACAGAATCATGTTAGAGGGCCCATCTCCAGAAATGTCTAGCCAGTGGAATCAGGACTGCAGCAAGCTGAACATGCACTGTACAATCATCCTGGCTTGTGCATGTATGGTATTATATTGCTGCTTGGCCATGCTTTGTGAATTCTATACAGGTGTCATCAACCAGGGTTTCAGTGAATATACTACATCCCCTGCAAAACAATAAGCACATAATGGTGGGATAAAGACATGGGATTTCAATATGGGTTCATGCTGTCTGTAGCTTTTAACATCTGGATACAACAGGGTGGCTGCACTTACCTACCCGGTTGCCCTTTGGGTTGTCACCATACAGGAAGCTGCACTACAGATGATATGTATGCCTTATATACAATTCATGAGCACTGCCAATGTGCTGTGCAGTCACATGAGCCCCTGTATGTTGTTCACTATCTGGCAGTTGATGTAGTGGTAGCCCTTCCTGATGATGTACCACTGTCCATGGACATGGATGGTCCCTGCAATGCCAGATGGAAGCAATCTATAACTCCCAGCACTTTAGTAAGATGGACAATATCATAAAGTCATTCATGGTGGTGGCTATCTCTCCTGCCATGCTGGGCTAACAAATGTTTTCATCTCTATGTAGCAGTACTTTATTAAAGAACATCTTAAGTGTTTTATATGCTGATGCCTGTGAGATACACAGTGTATCCCAGTTTATCTAGGGAATGCCCCTGTAGCTGTAATGGTAAAAGCTACACAGCTACACATTCTTCCAATTCAATCAAATCTATGGACCATACAAGACAACTGACAGCATACAAGGGTCTATATTATATCATCGAACGCTTAAAAAAGCGAATGCTGATTGATCGACCTAATTTAAGCGAAAGCTTACAATCTTGAACTGTCAGATCAGCGATTTTTTTCCCAGGGAAAAAAATCGCTGATCCAAAACACATACACACAACACAAGCACACCAAACAAACAGAAATCCACACACATACACCTAAAATCTGATACCTAACCCTACACTAAACTATGCACATACCACTAACTACCCACTTACCTTAACCCAAACCCTAACCCTAAGGTCCGTCACTATCGCACACTCACCTCACCCACTCCCTAACCCTAACTGACTTAAATCCACCCTAACCCTCATGTCCACTCAATCGCACACACACCTAACCTGAGCCCTAACCCTAACTCACCTAAATCACCTTAACACTCACATCCACACAATCGCACACTTACCTGAATCCGACCAGTAACTTTCCACCATAACACTGAAAATACCGAAGCAACAGAAACTGACAACCAAATTCTTTCCCTAGGAAAAAATTCGAGTTTCTGCTGCTTCGATATTTTGCAGTTTCGTGAAAATAAGTTCAATCAATCAGCGTTCGCTTTTTTAAGCGTTCGAGGATATAATATAGACCCGCATACAAAACAACCAACACCAGTATAATGTCTATGGCCAGTCAAAAGTGTTACAGTATGTGCTGATCTGTCAATTAATGCAATGTGACTCTACATGTACCAGTTCTGTTGGTGTGTACACCATTTTGAACTCGTAGGTGACTGCTAGCCATGTAAAGCAAATAATGGGGTAGAATAGCTTCTCTTCCTCCTAGAGTTAATATTCTTGCAACACTACAATTTTGACATGCTTTTTGCCTTTATACTCAGATGGAAAAATCTGCACCACTTCATGTCTGATTATGAACTGCAATCTGTTTTCCATGACCCTCATTTGCATCTCATTATACTCTCACTAGACTGCACTTACTCATTTACATGTCATTATGCAGTCATTTACATACCCCTTTTCTGCACCTTTCATCATGTTATCACTGTCTAGCTGTGCATTCTAGATTTCTACACAAGACTGTGCTGCATGCTTCACATTTTGACTATGAATACCATCCAGATCCTCCTCCAGATAGCCTGTCAAAATCCATTACTGCGCTAACATCATTTTCAACTTTTTTAAGAATGGAATTCACACACCTTCTTATCTTTCCCAATATGCCTCTTAAAGTGAGTATCGTGCTAGCAGTCAGTCTTTCTCCTAGCAGACTTCTGATCTTTGATGAAGTTATAACAGTCATTCTTAATTAAATTCAGTGATTGCTGGAAGTGTGTTTGTACATGAAGGGAAGGGTACCATTAGAGAGGAGGACCTCGGTCATCTGGGCCATAAGCAGGGCTTTATCCCTCTATACCATGGTGCTGGCTGTTAGTTACTGTTTGCTTATTCATGGGCATGTGAGCCTTTCCTATAATATCAGCTTCAAGAGCTTTGGCCTCTTCATGGAGCACCAATTCCCTGTAGATGTGCTCTTAAGCAAATCTGTATGCCTGGGTTCTGCTGGCTTTTCATCAGTCATAATCCATTTAGCTCAAAGTTCTAAATAGACAGGTGCTTTCAAATTCCACATCCCAAAAGATATGGTTTAAACCTCTTAATTTTACCAGATAATGATTTTAAATATCCAAAATTGCTATCACCTTTATAGCCACTCCAAACAATCTTTGATTGCAAGCCCTTTGATTACTGAAGCTATTGAGCTCCATATTCTGCTTCAAAACATCCTAAGCTGCTTTTAATGATAAATATAAGCATTGTAAAAATATATTTAAATATATTTGAACAATGACATTTATGCTCTAGTTCTGATTCAATAGTGTTTAATTACTGGAGTACCAATCAGCTTAGTGGCAGGAGGTACTTGGACCACATACTCACTGTACAAACACACTTACAGCATCTATGTAAATTGACAAATCTTTGTCTTACAGCATGGCCAAAGAGAGAGAGAGAGAGAGAGAGTGAAGCAGGAGGGTTACTAATATTCTCGTTAAACATCTATTTCCACACTTCTGCTATATGTAATGTACTCATTATTGGTCCTCCTCTCTAATGGCATCCTTCCCTTTGTGTCTCAGCAATGGTATATATGAGTTGCTAAAGCAGCTGTAACTGCCTGCTGCCACCCTGGCAAAGACTGCAGTTGAGGCATATGAGTTAGGTGGGTGTTTCTCACTGAAGAGGGGGCCATGAAAATACTAGGCAGGTAATCCACCACAATTGCCTGCTCCAGCTTTGGCAAAGCTGGGCAATGTGGCGGGGGCAGTGGTTGACCAATTGATGATATACCGGGTAAACATGCTTCATCTTCTCCTGTCGCAGGTGGCAGATTGCTGGACTGGCTATCCTAAGCCATTGGGCCACAGGAGACAGGTATGGTCCATTCACTGGCCACCCAGACCAAGCACCATCACCTAATGTGACCCTAATATCCCTCTGGTCCAGTTAGCAGCTGGCATGCTGCTCTTACTCAACCTTACTTTTAGCCATTTGTCTAGTCTCTATTTATCCATCTGCATGTTTTCTCTGTCCCCTTTGTGAATGTACTTTCACCTCTGTTTATCTGTATTGGTTCATTTGTGTGTGTGTGTGTGTGTGTGTGTGTGTGTGTGTGCGTGTGCGTGTGCGTGTGCGTGTGTGTGTGTGTGTGTGTGTGTGTGTGTGTGTGTGTGTGTGTGTGTGCTTGAGTGCCCCTTCTGCCTACTCTCTCCCTCCTTTCCTCCTCTTTCATACCTTACATCCTTTGCCTTCTGTGTTTCAATAACGTATGTTCCCTACCTTCCTTCAAGCCTGTTTTACCATACTGTGTTCCTGAAGTGTGTTCTTGTACTTGCTTTACTCATTTTCCTACTTTTTTGCACCACTGTTCCACCACTTTCATGGAGCTGATAGGGTGATAAGTTTGCTAGGCACAGATTAACTGACTCTTCATATCTGCTGCTTATGTATTTTCTTTTTGTAGTGGCCATTAAAAGCAGAGTACCACTGTTTGTAGTAGCTAATGCCACCTGCTGTAGCTCTTATTCATATCTTTGTGAGTTTTAAAAAAAGAGGCACAAGACTGACCCCGTCCTGTATACTTTTGTCCACATCAATCTTTTTTGATTATGATATTTGTTTTCCACCTTCTCTGCCTCATTCAAGTGTTGATTTCTGTCTGCTCATGCAGTAAGTCCCTGTGTTTTTGAGTGTTTTTTACTCCTCTGTCCCTCCACCTGATTATCAGTTGCCCCCAATAGCCTTTCCTTGTTCATTGGTTTAACAAACCCAACAAGCCTACTCTGGACTTTCTCTGACCTATGTTTGGAGCCAAGGGGGAGATTTAGACATTTCAAGGTAGCATCATATCATCACTAAGGAGGATTCTTTTTGTAATGGCCTACATGCACTTGGACTGTCTTGAGACAGTGGTGCAGTGGGAGTGCTGTAATATTGCCCCACTTCCATACTTACTCAAGCAATGCACTGCCTACCTAAAGACAAGGCCATCTTGCAAGTCCCCAACAATCAATAGAGATTAATGCAAGAGGTGACCATGTGTACACTAACGCCCCCCCAGAATGGTCATGTCCATCCTCCCTTACCAGAGCCTCAGTCACTTCAGCCATTAATTTAATATTGGTCACCCAGGCCATAGTCAGGGCTTTATCCCTCTATACCATGGTACTGGCTGTAAGTCACTGTTTGATTATTTATGTCTATTATGGACTGCAGTGCAGTCTGCTCGCTGACAAGCTGTACGCCACCATGAAATGCAGGTATATAAATCCAAGCTTATGATTTGCCAAAAACATATCATAGGTAAATTGCATTCATTACTTAAAAAAATGACTCCGCTGTGGAAATGGGGGGGGGGGGGCGTCAAAAACATGAAAGAAGGCTGAAATAATCTGGGAACTGAGGAACAGAAGGGTAAAATTTCAGTTTGAAGCTCAGGTGATTCTGCCCCCAATCAGACATTTTTAAAAAAAAGTTGGGTTGCCCCATTCCTGCTAACCATGTGGTTTGTTGTCACACTCTGATCCCCATTCATCCCTTTAGGATGAGGACCAGGCATAGCGTGGCCATCATACAGCCAACCATCAGGGGAGTTTTTTCTGCACTCTTAACATTTCCCCTGTGCACCACCTACATTTTCAGGAAAAAGGCATACAGTGAGTGTATTGTGGGGCTGGCATCCATTGTCATGAGTGACATGTCCTTCAGACAAACATGCCTTCCCACCCTGAGCAGATAGCCCCAACTAGGTTCCTGAGCTCTACTGAAGATTCATTAACAGAAGAAGTACCTCACAATATGGCCATCAACTTGCCCCTTGTGAGCCATAAACAGGCAATGCCTCTTCACACCTGCCCCCTCCTTGGCAGGCTCCCCCAAACACTTGTATTGCATTTGACCACAAGTCAGCTGGGTTGTAATCAGGGCCACATCTCTCTATATCGCAGACCCAGCCTGACACTGAAAAACTGCATTGACTCCAGTGCTATACAAGACCATTGCTTTGTTTTCAGCTGTTGAAATCTGTGTGCTTTTTAAGGTGGCGAGTTTTATTCTTACAGTATTTGCAAGGGACTATATAATTTTGGATGTTAAAGTGATTTTGTAGTTTTCAGAATATAATTATACAAAAAGGAATAGTGTTGCAGAACAAGATACAGCTTAACAACAGTAGGCTACAGTTTTATGAAAGCCTTTTTATTAAAGCTTATTATTCTGTGAAATTATATATTTTACAGAATACGCAAGGAAAGAATTATAAATTAGGGCTTCTGATGTGAATAATTTATCTCAATATATAATTTCACTGGAGGTGAAAAAAGAACCACCAAGACCTTTGCAAAACAGAAGCGTTCATGAAATACAGAAGTCTGATAAAATGTTATTGTTCAAAATATATGTGATTGTGTGAAAAAACTCAGTAAACTGTAATCAGTCATATATTGTTACTGAAACTTTATATAACAACTTATTAATAGGAAACACAATGAACACCATATAGCCTTTCATTTAGTGCTGTCAACTGTCAAAGAGAATAATATTTTATGAGAATGGAGAAAACTTTTATGATATAATTTCATTTACTGTTTACTGCTTATAAAACTTTAGATCAATAAACTGGTAGGCTTACAATAGTCAGAATAGCTTGGTCAAATTATCTTTTTCCAAATTTATTGATAACATTTTGCACATATTGCTTGAAAATGTTATATTGCAAATTGAAAACAAAATAGAGATGTTGCCAATATAGGATGGCATGCGAGTTTGTTGCAACATTATGTGTGAAATACCAGGAGATCACAACTAGCTATGTCGTTAACCCTTCATCTAGTAACACTAAAATACATTTCATATAAATAATCACCATATTTTCAAGTCATTTTTATTAAACATACTAGAACCTGATTTTTTTTAAGTGTGTTTAAAAGAATGATACAAGTGATATGTACAGCTTCCTGTACAAACACATACAGATATGCTGATTTATTATGGTTGAGATTAAGGACATTTTTGTATATGATGTAAACCATTTATGGGGACACTGAGTGAGATTTCTAAAAATAAAAACATGGCATAGAACAGAATGTAGTATGCCATCTTGATTCATCATGAACCTCATTGCAAGGTGCTGCCTGTTTATATAATGAGGAAATATAAACTCACCACTGGTGATGCATTAGTCATCTGTTATACATTCCAACCAACCCCCCCCCCCCCATCAGCATGTACATCATGGCTGTCATTGTACACTGGTACACACGTAGTGCTTGCCCTCATGTAAAGTACACAAATATTCATGGCTCTAGTTCCCCTCTACTCAACATGTCCATATGTAACCACATCCATTACATACTATCCATTCCCATCTTCCTAAATGCATAAAGCAATACTTGGGCACCACGGAGACCCGTTCCCAGCTCCCATAATCACTGGTACACTGTTCATTGCCCAGGCACACCTTGTTCCACCTCTCATGTCATAAATATCAATGTTTGTTGTCTTGGGGAACACTAGTATGCTGTCTGTATCATTCCATGCTCACTATACAGTGGAATCACCACCCCGTGTTCTAGTAAAATGTCTATGGTGCTATTCTGAACTGCATTGGTTCATTGCAGCTACATGTGACATACCACAGTGAGTCACCAATAATTTCATGAGCATCTTATTAACATGTACACTCCATGCTAATAGAGAACTTTGCCAGTATGACATACAGGTTAAAATGCTGTGCAGTGTGTAAGGTAGAACAGCAGTCAAAATGGAGACAAACTGAAACATGGTACCCACCCTTTTTATTTTGTCTGAAGCAAATGATGCATTGTCATTTATAGCAATAAAGAGTAGGGTTTCCATATCACTAGTGTAGATGTACCAGGTTTACCAGAATGATATTTTAATACCTGAAGCACAGTAGTTACATTTTGAAAGTGGCGAACAGATAAGCTTCTTATGCACTTTTGTGATGGCATAAAAGTGCATTACAACCTCAATATACATTTTTAAGAATCTTACCATTTATTAATTCATTTGATTCTTATTGATATCACTGATGTTATTTATTCTCTGCTCTTACCTTGTGAAAAGAATGTGGTTTAAAGGGAGCTACATTAGAACTCTGTGATTAGGTTTTAAACCTGTAACAGTCCTGTCGTATACAGCAAATTGTAGTCCACATTACATATTTTTTATTTGTTAACCCCATAAATACCTTATGCATAGTTATAACTTCCCAGAGAAGAGTGAAGTCTTGTCTGTTTAAGGTCTTTATTCAATCAGACAAATAAGCAAATACATGTTAAAAGAATTAAATACAGGACTAAAGGATGAAGGTTGTTGACATAATCTCAGCTCTAAACTGCTACCAAAAACTGTATAAGCAATCAACAAACACCTTTAAAACCTGCAAATTTTCAGGACTGAAGAGCACAGTCACTAGGACATGCATTAGAAATCTAATTGTTTTAACAGGTGTAGCTCACTTCTGGCTGACACACAAACAGAAGATCTGACCTGGGAATCACACAGGTAAGCTTTAACTGAGATTGTTTCATTGGACAGCGGCTAAGTAGTCTGTTATGTCTGCTTCTATAAGTTTGGCTGATTTGCACAGCTCTTGGCTCAGTTCCACAGAGCTCACAAACACTTGGCATCCTCTCCATTATTTCCAGAGTACTGGCTGGCATCTAGTGCCATCCAAGCAAAGCTAAGTACTTTAAAGTGAAATTGGACACTTTTTAGATTATTCAAGTGTACTGCTGCTGTGTTTTTAAATTATTTACTGGATTTGTATTTGCTTTGCTATTGTAAAATGCCATTTATTTTTCACTGTCTTTGCTACTGTTCTCTGTAGTGTAGTTATTTTAGAAGAATGTGTTTCTAGCTAGTTGTTTGACTTGCTGTTTTAGCATTCACTTTGAAGCAAACTATAATTTGATTTTACATTAAGGAGACTTATGACTGCTTTGCTAGTGGCAGTAGAGGGAAGCCTGGTCTTTCTGAGCTGGGAATCATACAAAGAGGTTTAAGTGAGATTGTTTCATTGGCCATAGGGCTAAGGAGTCTGTTTCATCAGTTTTTCTGCTTCTATAAATGTAGCATGTTTGTGTGACAAGCAGTGTGTGCGTAATGGGATTTAGCATTGACCTGTATAGAGCCAAATGGTGCAGCGGTAGTGTTGTTGCTTCACAGCAAGAGGTTCTCCCGTTCGATTCTCAGCTGGAGTGCAGGGTGTGCCTTCTGTGTGAAGTCTGCATGTCCTCCCTGCAGTTGGGTGGTGTTCAAAAGACATGCGTAAATGGGCGTGCCTTCGTTGAAGGTTGGACATTGAGCTGGCACCTCGGCATTCATAAAAATCTACTGCCAATCATTAGTGGACTGGAGTTCTGCTGTGGCGACCCCTAACTGGGAAAAGCTGAAAGACAAACAACTGTATAGAGCCAGGCACCTAGAACTGAAATTCAGAGCAGCTAGTTTGTGCACTGAGAATCACTGCCCTTGAACTTGGTCTTAAGCAGTCTAGATAAGAATCTACTTTCCTACATCAACCATGCTAGGCAGCTGCATACCTCTCCAACATGAACTCCTTGTAGAATAAGAAATAAGGATCCATAGCCATGGAGACTCACTTCCCTGCTATTTCTGTAGCTGTCCTGGTAGATATGGGCATCCTGAAGCAATGTAGCACTTGCCTCATGTATACTGACAACCATCTAATTCTCCAACAAATGGATGTGGTATGTGAGAGATGTAGTTATGCAATGTCATTAGAGGCAAGGCACTCATATACAGGCACAGGATGTCAGTAATGCACACACACTATACCCACTTCGCATACTATGAAGCAGAAACATAGACCCACATATGTTAAGGTATTTAAATGTAGTCTCCTTAAACCACAAAGACTTCCTTGACACTGCATTTAAAAAGTGTACTCAGCAACATCTACAGCAATCAACAAAACAACACCCACAAAAACACATACTGCCAAATCCCATGGTGTATCAACTTCTAAGCTGATAAGGCATACCTCTGCACATCCTAATATTTTGGTCATAAGATGCTAGATAAGAAGAAAGTTATAATCAGTTACTTATCAGGGGCCAGGATCTGCAATATTACACATGCACTCAGGTCATTGGATTGCAAGTGCCAATATGACTCAGTCATAGTTTATGTTGGTGTATATGACATACTGTACCACTTTGGACTACAAGAAGAGAGATATGATGGGGCTCTTTGACTATGTGTCCCAAGCCGGTATGAGCCCAGCAGTGAGCAGCATTTTACTTTCTCCAAGGATGATGCCAGAATATGAACAAAAGATTGACTTCAATAACTTAATTAGTTTTTGGTGTCACTCCAAGGGAGTCCAATATCTGTCAGCATGAGAGGATATAGTCAACTAACCATGCTGCTTTGCCATGGATGGTCTGCACCTGTCACCACTAAACTTTTGAATATTGGCTAAAACACTATACTCTCCATACTGCCTTTTCTAGGCAATGCCAAACTGACAAACCTTCCTAGGTAGCAAATCCAACCCTAGAAAACATAAACTGCTTAATGCCAGGAGTCTAAACAGGAAACTTCATTCCCTCCAAGATGTCCTCACTTTGGAGAATGCAGGCATTTACACAGTTACTGAAACAAGGTTTAAAGGCACAGAGAGCACACCTATAGTGCAGGGCTACAATGCCTTTCATATATTTAGACAAGCTACTGCACAGCAGTGACAAAGGGTGGTGGTGTCTGTCTTTACATAAAAAGCATTTCTCAAGGCTAACTGGTCAAACAGGATGATGAGCTTGAGCTTCTCCATATCTAAATTACCACAAACTATAGGTCCCCTTTTATGGCTAAAGAAACCCATAACACATACATAAACTTACTGAAGTAACTCACCATTCAACCCAATATCATACTCATCGGTGACTTTTAAAACTCCACTATAAAGTGAGAATTATACATGACCCCAAACTTGCGAGCCCAGAGATTCCTGGACTTTGTTAACACAAGCACCCTGAACCATATGCCCACTAGGCTTGTAAACACACTGGATTTGGTCCTCACTAACATGGGAGAATGCTGCACCCACCTAGTGTAATGTGCTCTCTGGTTAGATTACACCATAAAGCTATCTCATTTGAAATAAAAATAAAACCTGGAACCCCTACTAACATTGGAACATTTAAAAATTACTCTGTGGCAAACATCTTACTATAAAGAGAGATGATTTGGAAAAATTTAAATTCTTTCCAAATCCTGAGAAAACTGTTGTCTATGAAGAATTATCCACAGAGACCCTGTACAATCATCCTAATAGATGCATTGAAGCAGATGTGCCCTCAAATAATAAGCACAAAACAAACACTGATAAACAAATTACCCTAGTGGAATCCCAATGTCAATAGACTGTATAATAAAAGGAAGAAAGTCATGACAACTGGGTGAGAATTATACATGAGTGATTTCAACTACCCTGCCATTAACTGGGAAAACTACTCGGGTAACAACTCCTTTTCCCAACGGTTCTTGGAATTCATAAATTCTAACGCCCTGGATCAAATAATCCATTGTCCCACCAGGGACTCCAATATCCTAGACCTGGTCATTATCAACATGGGAGATAGATGCTCCACACCAGTGGTCACCCCCTCATTGGTCAGGTCTGACCATAAGCAAATCACCCTTGACATCCACATCCCACCCCCACCCCCCAGTAAGGAAACCTCCTTATAAAACTTCTCCAAAGCCAGCTTCATGCTACTGAAGTCAGAAGTGACAAACTTCATGACACCCATGTGGACAGGATCTGAAAGTTCGACTGCAGAATCCTACACTAAGGCACTGTACGAGCACATCCACTCATGCATGAATTGTGCCATCCCAAATAGAACCAAGATGCTCTTCTCCAAAAAAAGGAAGCCAATCTGGTGGTCCCCTGCTATAAACAAACTATACAACAGAAGGAAGAAACTGTTGCAGAAAAGAGGAAAATCCCAGGATGCAAAAATCTCCCTCATCAGCCTCAGTAAGAAGTTGAGATCCTCATAAAATCCTCAAAAGCTAGTTACGAAAATAAAATTGCCAAAGATTCCAAAGACAACCACAAGGCATTCTATAGTTATGTCAAGAATCTAAATGGCAATGCTCAGATCTGCTCTGAGCTACAACAGAATGGCATTAAACATACTGATCCAAAGGATATTCCCAATATCCTGGCAGATCGATTTAGTGCCAACTTCACCCCCCTCTCACCCCCTAAAGGGCCCATCTCAATACCAAAAGATTGCCAAATTCCAGTAATCATGGCCACACAGGTAGAAACCGCACTCTCCAAAGCTAAGAATACAGCATCCATGGGACCAGATGACATCCCAGGCTGTGTACTACATGAACTACAAAATAAACTGGCACCTCACCTAAGTCTCATGTTTAATCATATCCTCGCCTCAGGCTTCGTGCCCACTGAGTGGTGCACAGCTACAGTTATCCCACTCCACAAGGGGGGGGATCTGACTTGGATCCTGGGAACTACCATCCCATCAGTCTGACGAGCCTGATCTGCAAGGGCATGGCACGCATTATCATGGAACTTATAAACAAAGACATTGGCAACCTTCAAGCACTGGACCCCACCCAGTTCGGGTTTGTGAAGGGCCGATCTTGTCTCCTGAATCTGATTGACTTCTTCGAATCAGTCTCCAGAGCTGTGGACGAGGGTAAGGCAGTCGACACAGCCTATCTGGACCTCACCAAGGCCTTCAACACCACCCCCCACTCTGGAATCATAGATAAACTTACTAAGCTGGGCATAAATCCCTATGCCACTCGATGGGTTGCCAACTGGCTTACTGAGAGAACCCAGACTGTAAAAGTAGCTGACTCCAAATTCAGCTCCAGACAAGTGACAAGTGGAGTACCTCAGGGTTCAGTCCTGGGACCACTCTTGTTTGGCATCTACTTCTCTGAAGTACAGGCCAACACTAAGGGACTCTGGCTAACAAAGTTTGCAGACGACTGCAAACTGGGAGCCATTATTGAATCCCCAAATGATGTGGATATTCTATAAAAGGGCCTTACAGAAGCAGATGCCTGGTGCCAGAGCCATGGACTCAAGCTTAATGCCAAAAAATATATAGTTATCCCCTTTGGAAAAAAACATGTACCCATGAATTACCACATAGGTGGCAGTACACTAAACATCGAAAGTGTGTTGAGAGACTTAGGGACACAGGTGGACAGTGATCTCACTTTCGATAACCACATCACCACAACAGTCAGGAAAGCCTTCTATGTGGCACACCTCATCACTAAGGGCTTTTCATCCAGAAAAAAGGAGGTCATTGTCCCACTGTACTTATCCCTTATCATACCCATTATAGAGTATAATGCCCCGTTTGGTATGTACCTCACAAGACATCTGCAACAGCTGGAAAGGCCACAGAAATACCTCACTAAAAGAATCACAGGCCTAAAGCAGATGCCATATGCTGACCATCTAAAAAAACACCAGCTGTACTCTGTGGCATATCTTCTACTCAGAGGTGATCTCTGCTTAACATACAAGGCCATGTCAAACCCTGAGCTGTTGGACATGCTCCACTTAAAGAAATCCCAATCCCTCAGAGCCACATGCTCCAGGGATCTAAACCTTGTCATCACAATGAACAAAACATGCTGAAGGGATAGGTTCCTGACCCAGAGACTCCTCATACTCTGGAATAGATTGCCCATACATGTCAAGCAGAGCATCTCATTGGCCCTCTTCAAAAGGAACCTTGATGATAGGATGGGAGATAGGAAATTCACCCCCGGGATCATGTCAGTTGCCCTGCTAGACAGGGGTCCAGAGAAGTAAATATTGTGGGAAGAAATATCCAGGGAATTGTTAAGGTTAGGCTTGTATAAGCTGTATATATATAGCTTGTATATAGGGCTGATAGCCTAGTGCCAACCTATAAACCTATGAACATATGAACAAAAATTAGCAAGTGCAATGCCCAGCATGACAAAAAAATCTCTTGTCAATCTAAATAAGAAATTCAGGGGAGAAAAGTAAAAGTAAAGCTAAATCTGAGATGAAAATAGCCACCCAGATCATGGTCAACAATAAGGCTTTCTATGTACACAACTGCAGAGGCAATCCACAACAATGTACAGCAGTTATTGTAAATGGAGCCACCTATACTGAGCCAAAAGATATAGTAAATCTACTGGCTGACAACTTCAGTTCTAGTTTTAACCCTCTCCCCCAAACAGCCCATTTTGAAATGCCATCAAACATGCCCCCCAACTAACACTAGGGAACAGGTCCTTGATGCACTTTCAAAGGCCAAGAATACTGCATTGATGGGTCGTAATAATATCTCGGAATGCCTCCTAAATAACATGAAGCATGGCCTATCAGGACCACTGGAATTGCTATTTAGCTATAACCCCCAGAAGGGTTTCATGCAATGGAAATGGAAAAGTGCAACGGTTATCCCTCTGCATGAGGGTGGAACATCTACAGACCCTGGAAACTACAAACCCATAAGCCTGAATCTTCTCATATGCAAAGCCATGGAAATAATTATGCTGGTAATGATTAACAATGGCACTGGAAATCCACAGTCACTGGATCCAACCCAGTTTAGTATCATCAAGGGCAGATCCTGTCTGCTCAACCTGGTGGACTTTTTCAAGAAAGTCACCACTGTAATGGATGAGGTCAAAACAGTGCATACTGTCTACCTTGACCTCATCAAGGTATTTGATACAATATCCCATTTGGGCATTGTAGACAAAGTCACAGAATAACGTAAACACTTATGTCACCTGGGTGTCTCTCAGATATGACCCAAGATGTTAGGATACAGGAGTCCACCACCTCAAACAGACCAGTTATTAGCGGAGCCCCTTGAAGTTCTATACTGGCTCTGCTTCCTTTTGGCATCTACGTCTCTGAAGCTAAAGCTAATGCCAAAGACCTCTGGATTATCAAGTTTGCAGGCAATGACATGAAATCATAACTATCCTCCAGGAAGGACTGACTTAAACAAATAACTAGTGTCAGAACCATGGTCTAAAACTCAATGCCAAGAACTGCATAATAGCAATATTAATAGTATTATAAGTATCTGTATAACTTAGTCAAAATTTCCATTAATCTCAGCAGCTTTATAATGGGGGACTTCAAGTACCTGTTAATAAAATGGCTGCTCTACATCACCAGTCTTTATCATACCCAGTGCTTCCTTGACATTATAAATTCTGACTCCCATGTGCATATTAATCATTCTACCAGTGACCCAAACAACCCCGATCTTCTCACAAATACAATTCATTATTGTGCATCTCCATGTATACCATCTTCCCTCATTAAATAACAACATAAATCAGCGAGCTTTTACTTTAAAACTGGTGGAATTTCCCCAGCAAATACTTCTGTGCTCAATGACTTCTGAACTGCAATCTTTCTTCAATTATTTGAGAACCTAAATAAATTCTACTGTAATCCTCATCTGATGGAATCCATTGTTAAAGCTGACACCTTACCTCTGACTTCTACTTCCATTTAAATAGCTATATTGATAAGGCAATCTCTATTTGCATGAAATATAATGAGGGATTGAAAATCAAACTCCCGTGGTGGAATACCCATAAAAATATAGTCTGTAACAAGAGAAAGAAATAAAGAGGTCTCATTCTACTTACCTTAAGAACACAATTAGGCAAATTAACAGAGAACGTAAGGATACCATTAGGAACCTTGGAATGAATATGACCTTAACTTATTAATGCCTCTGAGCTGTAGAATGTCACACCTCTAGCAGCCTAATGACATCTTTACATTTCAGAGCATTTACTGAAAAATCACATTAAAAAGAATGTCAAACTAATGTAAATATCTTGTGAACAGTAAATGCTATTAAAAACATATAGAAACACTTTTGTCCATAATAGTCAGTACACTCACAGTCTTTATTATTATGTAGATAAAAAACATAATTATATTTTCTTTAAAGTTTCACAAACAATTTGTCATATGTTGGAAACTCTACAATCTAGATACATAGCGTCAGAACACTTCAGACAGACATCAGCTTTCATATAACAGCTCGAAATTCTTTTTTGAGTGATGGTTTTATTGAAATATTTACAGAAATATGAAAAAGATGCTAATTTGCATAACTAAGAGCATCAATAACACTGAATATCTGTCAAGATGTACAGCTTTCAGTGCAAATATACATGATCACTTCTTTAACATCATCTAAGGTTTCACCAGATGTCATGCAATAGTTTGTAAGTCACTTGGTTTTAAAAGTATTAATGTACATAATAAAATATAACATATCTTCATAATTATTAGAAGACAAATAGCAATGTGTAAAGTGTAATGCATACTGCATGGACAGTGTCAATGTATTGTTCAGTTTCCCACCATGCCATTTCATACCATGCCCATTAAAAATTACTGACCCCATCTGCAAAAATGGGAAAAGGGGTTGTTGATGGATGGATGGATGAAAATATCAATAACAAGTGACATTGATTAATATCTCTAACTCAAGACATCTTAGATTAGTCATAATATTATTTTGTTGTTTGCACCTTGCCATTTCTAATGTTGTATGTTAGTAACTGGCAAGTTGCCTAGTTAAAGAAGTCATCCCCAAAATGGCAAGATGTCTTAAGAAGCTATAGGTATTAAATAGAAGTATCCAAAACAGTTGCCACTGGTGAGAAATAGATAAAATAATTACAATGAAACCATAGACAACTGCAAATCTTTCTTTAACTATGCTAGGAAGTTGACAACTAACAACTGTTCAGTCTGAACTAAAGGATATAGTTTATTTACCCAGATTCATAACACAGATTCCACAGTACTAGCCTCCTCCTGTAATTAATATAGAACAGGTCTATTTAGCCCTCTCAAAAGGTACAAACACCTCATCTGCAGGCTTTTACAAGGGGTTAGGGATTAGCATAATGGTTAAGGGATTTACCTCATGATCAAGAGGTGCAGGGTTTAATTTTCACCAAGCTAAATTAGCTAGGCTTAAAATAGCCCACAAGGGTACCTAACCCAGTATTTCTGTATGAACCTATACATGTCAGGTTGACTGAATATCAGTACCATATATGGTCTACCATAACTGTTGCCTTAAATGGCTCACATCCCCTTCTTCCAGCCATCCTATCCAGATACTTGTATATTTGACCAACACTTCCCCTCCATAGAGACTCATTCACAGTTGACACACCTTTTCTCACCTTCCAAACCCCCTATTCGCTAAAATTCCGTACCTTAGACCCAGTAGTCTGATGCAACAACCAGTCTCTCTCTTTCAACCAATATTTCTGCGGAATTGTATGACATCACAATCCCCCATTCATACCTCCAGAAATAAACTCTTCATTCACTTAATCACCATGCTATACCATCTAGCTAAGCAGTCCCGCACTTCTCCCAGTCCCACGCTGTCCATAAGATATTGCACTTATTTCCCTAAGTACACTAGTTCTCATGCTCACTCCAACTACTTTCATACCCCCTTGTCAGTGCACATTAAAATTCTCTCTATCCCCCTCAGTCATTCCACCCAAAAAACCTGCTTCTCACTCCACTCTTTTAATTAATTTCTCCCCTCAACTACTGAGACATATTTGCTTTCAAAACATAATGCCAAATCTCTAGTATCTCTCATCCTCCCAATCACTTTCTGCCTTCATTCTTTCAATACCTCAAAAGACCAGTTAACTCTGTGATATGGAATAGTAGAAATTGAACAACAAATAATCCAATGCCTCAACTATTTCCATCCTGCTGTTATGCAGAGCAACCTCAATATCCCTCTCCTGTCTTCCCCTTAAAAGTAATTCAGGTGATAGGTGGCAGCCTTGCCAATTGGACCTCTCGAGCCTTACATCATACTACTCAACTTCTTAGTTCAACAGTGTGGCAGAAAGCCCAAATAATTTGAGGGGGGGGGGGTAAAGGTCCAAATATTTTAAACTGTTGTTATAACCTTTGAATGTTGCTAGAATAACAGGTTTTGCAGTACCACACATTTTCTGAATGATATGAAGTCTAAAACGCAAATTTCTGCTATTATTTAATTAGTACAATCCTCAATTATTTGCCAGAAAAACACAAATTTATTGGGAAATAGACCAAATGTATAAGGCAAAAATCTGGGAATTGCATGAAATTTTGGACAGTTGAGATGTTTTGCCTTACATCCTCAGACCTCTCCCTCCATTCATCCATATGTACACCCATAGATTTATATAAAATGCCTTGACTGCGATTACAAAGGACCCTACCCCACCCATAGATTTATATAAAATGCCTTGACTGCGATTACAATGCACCTTACCCCACCCATAGATTTATATAAAAGGCATTGACTGCGATTACAATGCACCATCCCCACCCATAAATTTATATAAAAGGCCTTGACTCCAATTGCAATACACCCTACCCCACCTATAGATTTATACAAAAGGCCTTGACTGTAATTACAATACACCCTGGCCCAATTACCTGCCCTGACATTTTCAGTACTGAACACTTTCTTTATATCCATACAAATACTTACTACCTTATCTTGTTTATAAACCTTGCCCCATTCCCAAAACAATTATCAGCACCCACCAGTGATCTTTAGATGATTTTCCCTTGATAAAAAAAAGCATGGCAGACTATCTCCCATCATTTTTGGAAGCATTATCTCCAGTCTAGCAGCTAACATGATAGCATAAATGCTCATGTCTACATTATATAATGAGTCTGCAGTCAGGCAGATCTTCCCTTTTCCTATCCTGTTTTAAAGAAAAAACACTGTTGCTTCCTCATTGAATTTGTTATCTTCTCTTCTAGCAACACTTTAAGTCTATCAGTAACATACTTCCCGCCTCTAATCCTACTTCCTTTAAGAAATGTATTAGAAACTCAGCCACCCCACCTTTCTCTATTTCACTTGTCTTACAGTATATCCTCTTCCTCAAATATAACTTTTCCCACAAAGAAACCACCTATTTCTCACATGCTATAAATTCTGTTCTACCTGGCTCACCTCCTCATGCAGCTTTCTATAGGAAATGCAGCACACCTTTATGGTGTCTTTACTTGACTGCTGTGCTTGTGCTCACTGCTCTAGATAAAGCGAAAAACGTGATTGCTGGGGGCTACTGATTGATGTTTTAGGGCACTCCCATCTCTCCAGTGCTATGCACCTGTGGAGATGGCATATAAAATGTGAGGTGTGGGAGAGTTTCCTCCCATGTGGGTGGTACATGATGGTTGGTTGGTTGAGCCACTACAAAAAAACATTTGTTTCCAGGTGTTCCATTCCATTGTGTGTTAATAGTAGATTTTTAAGTTGTGCCACTGAGTATTTGCAGAATCAGCATTGGTGTTCCAATGAATTGTAGTAGAAACCTTTACTTGCATTTACCTTTTCTCTATATTCATCTTCATTTCTAATATGCATGCCTACCTCATCAGATTTGTTCAAGTTTACATAATCCACTTGCCTCTGTATCTCCATTAACTCCCCACCTGGCCCTCCTCTTTCCCAGCTTCGCATCAGGGAATGATTCTTCCACTGCCTGACCTGTTCCCTTAGTTTTAACAGCTTCAGCTCCTTCCTTTCTCCTATGTCCTTAAATAATTTTTCTTGACCTCCACAATTGAGTGCTCTAGTCTTCTTGCAATTCTCTCATTTTCCTTACTTTTCCTTTAGCATTTTCTTTTATTCCTCTTCCCCTCTATGTGTCTTTAATACAATCCCATACCACCTGTTCCACTCTTGACTGGTTCAGTTTTTCCCTTTGCTACCTTCACACCATAGTCTGCATGCAGCTAATCCCCTCCACCCCTTCCATTTTCCCAGTTTCCATCCCCACCCTTTACTTATCACATCTCCTACCTCCAAGTGCATCTTCATCAGCTTATGGTCTGACAGTCATCTGTTCCAGCTTACTACTATCCCACGCTCAGTCCTCTGTTCCAGCTTACTACTATCCCACACTCAGTCCTCTGTTCCACCTTAGTACATCCCACATTCAGTACTCTTTTACATCTTACTACTATCCCACACTCAGTTCTCTGTTCCACCTTACTACTATTTCACACTCAGTCCTCTCTGCTCCACCTTACTACATCCCACATTCAGTACTCTGTTCCAGCTAACTGCTATCCCACACTCAGTCCCTTGTAGCAACTTGCTACTATCCCACACTCAGTCCTCTGTTCCAGCTTACTACTATCCCACACTCAGTCCTCTGTTCCACCTTAGTACATCCCACATTCAGTACTTTTTTACATCTTACTACTATCCCACACTCAGTCCTTTGTACCAAGTACTACTATCCCACACTCAGTCCTTTGTTCTTACTTACTACTATCCCACACTCAGTTCTGTTCCATCGTACTACTATTCCACACTCAGTCCTTTGTTCTAACTTACCACAATCCCACACTCAGTCCTCAGTAACAACTTACTACTGTCCCACACTCAGTCCCCTGTTCCAGCTTACTACTATCCCACCCTCAGTCCTCTGTTCCATCTTACTACTATCCCACACTCAGTCCTTGGTACCAAGTTACTACTATCCCACATTCAGTCCTTTGTTCTAACTTACTACTATCCCACCTTCAGTCCTCTGTTCTTGCTTACTACTATCCTACACTCAGTCCTCTGTTCCAGCTTACTACTATCCCACACTCAGTACTTTGTACCAACTTACTACTGTCCCACACTCAGTCCTTTCTATTCCACCTTACTACTATGCTACACTCAGTCCTCTGTTCCAGCTTACTACTATTCCACACTCAGTCCTTTGTACCAGCTTACTACTATCTCATACTCAGTCCTTTGTTCCAGCTTACTACTAACCCACATTCAGTCCTCTGTTCCATCTTACTACTGCCCCACACTACTACCTCCTGCACCTCTCTTACCATTCGCTTCTCTACCAAGTTTCTACCAAGTACACTCAGATGCATTTTCTCATTCTTAGATAAAGCGTACCCATCAGCTTCACCCATGTGCACTATTCAAATATCTTCTAAATCCAAATGTACTGTAGCCTTCACACTCTGCCACCTCCTAGGAAACTCCACTGACCTACACAGGGGATTCCTTTCTGCATCCACCACTATAGTAAAGTATCCTCCAAAGATGATCCAGTCCACATCCCTTTGCCTTCATTCACCCCTGTGCTACATATCCCTCAAATATTTCCTTACTGTCTGCATCTTGCCCATAGAATGATACTATAACCACACCCTTACTCTTTCCTTCTCGCATCTCTGATATCCAGTTCAACTCTCTGTCTTAGTCTGAAATCCATCCCAGCTACTCACTTTAGGTAAAATTCTCTCCTCCCTTTATTCCCATTTTGTATGCACCACTCCATATAAATATGCTCCATCTTTTACGTTTTCCTGACTTCCCTAACTTTCAATTTTAATTCTGCTGTAGTAGCAAAATATTCCCTACTTCTCAACAGTCTTTCCCTTATGATTAGACTCCAGATATCTTTCACATTCTAGGTAGCAAATACTATTCCATTCTGTTAATGTTTTGTATGTTCCTCCAATATTCCTTCCAAATGTCCCTTCAACAGGACACTTTAGTCCATCTATGTTCCTTCCTCCAAACAGTACAGTACATATACTGTCAGCTATCCCATGACAAAGGCTAACCATGCTTCACTTCTCAGCTTTCTAATTTAAGGACTACCTACCAGTTTATCAATTACTGACTTGGGCAGTGTACTGCTTTAATTATATACTGAGTTTGGAAATCCCCTGTTCTAAGATGAGTCTATGGGTTGCCACTCTCATAACATAAGTCCTTTAGATTGTATTTTGAGGATATAGCTTCTTCAAATCTCTGTGATTGTCAGAACATATATAGCAACCCCATGAAACTCAATTTCAGAAAATTCCATAGAACCTTAATCTACTGAATTATTGGTAAGGGGAAATTACTCAGTGGTACTTTAGGATAGTTTTCATCTACTACTTATCTATGTCAACAAACTCACTCTGTTAGGACTATTGCCAAGATGAGGGATCATTTTTTGAATGATTTAAAATCAACAGATAAATCTATTAATATAATGTTCTTACTATAGCTCTCATAATTTTCTTTATATTCTATAGCTTATTCTTTTTTGCCACATCATGAAATATGCTTCTTATACTGCAGTTGTCCTATTCTTCATATATAGTTCAATATCCTTTTCAAATTGATTATTTTATCGTGTTTATTTATGTGTTTATATTGTGTTTATCGCTCTTGTATGTTTGCATATGTCTGTGATATAAGATGTTTCGGATCTGGTTGAATTTATTTGGTAATAAACTTGTTAAAAAAAGACCATTGCATGTTACTGGACTTTTTTGCTGACCCCTGAATAGCATGTCTGATTTCTAAATATATTGCATGAGCTTCAGGCATAAAAAAAACCTCAATCCTAGATTAATTAATTGTCTGTCAATATTTATTTATTTCCTGTAATTTGATTACTGGGAAAGTCTGACTGGGTAGAAGCCCATTTTCAGTGGAGGCTCAGGGAAAAAAGCTCCAAATTATAACAAAACATTTTAAGAACAATAACTTTAAAACCTTCAAAAATAAAACAAAAACAACTGCAGTTTAAATAATTATAACAAATTAGTGATAATATAGAAACATTGGTTAAGAATCTGTGCAAGTTATACAACAATCATTTAATAGTTATATAAATTTTAGACAGTTTGTAGAGAAATTAAAATTAAGTCAGTCTAATACAAATGAGTTGCAATATGACATGAGGAAAAACAGGTTTATGGTATATTTAGAGAGAAAGTCAGGGAAAAGAATTTGATAGACGCAAGGAAGTAAGTGAAGAAGGCAGAATAAGGAGGTATAAGGAATTAAAAGGTACTTCTCCACATTTAGGGATAGTGTTTATCCTTGTTTTGAGCAAGAACAAAGCCAGATTTTAGCTAGGAAGCCTTTCAGAGTGGTTTTGAAAGATGGGAGGGAGGGTATTAACCTGATGGCTGCAGGCAAGGACTGCCAAGCCTTAGCAACCTTGTACTAGTACAGACAATGTCCAGCAGATATGATACATTTGTAGACAGAAAGGAGCTTTTGGTCATTAGATTGCAGTGACCAACTGGGGACATAGTTGTGTAGAATATTTTTTAATGCTGGACAGGCAGATAGATGCTGGATAATTCTATAGGTGGTAAGATGCTGTGTATATATTAGTTGATGAGGTAGTTCTAACCAGTTTAGTCTTTTTAATGCTATCCAGTGATGGGTTCTGAAAGGGGTATTTGCTGCAGATTTAGCAGCTCTGTTATAGCCTTGTCCAAGTTTTAATTTTTATGAAGCCTAGAGGTTAGTAAGGCTGGGAGTGCCATAAAGAGGTGTGGTGAGGAGATAAGTAGTGGCAATTGTAGTTTTAGTTGCATTGGTGAGAATGTTTTTGGCTCTGTAATGCATCCCTACTTTTTGATGAGTTTTTCTTATGCAATTTTGTATATGCAGGTCAAATGTAAGCTTAGCATTCATTATCACCCCTAATAATTTGCTATGAGAGGTGACTTCAATAGTTGTAGTATCAAGAGAGAGAGGACTTTAAATTTTGTGTTTTTCGTAAGGGAGAGATTTGGGGAAAAATTAGTAGTTTGGTCTTTGGGTTGAGCATGAGTTATGAGTTAGAAAGCCATATTTCAGTGGTTGTTAAAACTTCTTGAGTAGTTTTTGGAGGTGTACCATGTTGCCAGATGTGCAAATGAGTGGAATCATCTGCGTATTGTATTAGGGTGGCCTGTTGTATGGATGTATAGAGGGTGTTGGTGAAAATGTTAAAGAGGAAGGGTCACACTTTTGATGACTGCGAGGTAAGTAGAGAGCATGGAGTGCCATTTTACTGACTGGTACCTATTGGACAGGCAGCTTTCGAACCACAAAAGGGTAGGGCTGAAAGAAATCTATTGAGACATTTGAAGTAGAAGTTTACTGTGATAAACTGTGTTGATAGCTTTAGACACATATAGAAATAAGGACAACAGTATTTCCCATTATATCTAGCTTTATTGACCGTATCTATATAAGTTAGAAAAGCAGTGTTAGTACAATGGGAAGGACGGAACCCATGCTGTGTAGGGCATAGGATTTCTTCCTGCAGGAAATACTCTAGCAATTGTTTTTGTATACATTTTTCAAGCATTTTGGTGAGGGGAGATAAGATTGCTATAGGTCTAAAGTTATTAATGCCTGTTGAATTTCCTCCTTTGTGCAGATGGATAATGTGTGTCTTTTTCCAGAGACAGGAAATGTAGGATTCCTGAATGTACCTATTTATAAGGATTGAGGCAGTATAGACAATGCTATTGGCTGCTATTTTTAGGTACTCACTTGTAAGGTTATCAGTTGAAGAAGAACAAGGTTTAAATTTTTTAAGAGTAGTTTTATATGGTATGTGGGCACAGGTTTGAATGTGAAAGTAGATATGGTGTTATGTGGTTGTTGGGCAGGGTTGGGATTAGATGTTGAGGAATCCTTAGTTAGAAATGTTATACTATCTACAAATAAGTTGAACTGCATTGCAGTTTTGAGTGGTGAGTTAGTGGGAAAGGGGTTTGGTTGAATTCTTGGTTGGGATGTAAGATTTATTTAATAGATGTCCAAATTTTTTTAGGGTTGTTTTTAGTATTATTTGAAAGTTATTATAGTGTAGCTTTTATGCCTTAATTTATTTGCTTTTTAGTATGATTGCGAAGTATTCTAAAGTTTTCAAGATATTGAGGTGTTTTATAGTTTTGCTATAATTTCATGCTTTTTCTCTATCCTGCATTAGCATTCTACTCTTTTTGGATAGCCGTATTGCATTACTTGTTTTTAGTCTCTCCCTTCTAGGAGATGCAAGGCTATTTAGGATATTTAGAAATGTTTTATTGAATTAATTTACAACATTGTGTAAGGCGAGGATTTTTAGAAAGTTCCAGCTAATAGATGATAGTGTAGTAATGAGCATTTCTGAGTTAAACTTGGAAAGATTGTGTATTGTTTTATAAATATGCTTTTTAACTGGATGGGTAAATTGTATGGTCATATAGATTGGGAGATAATCACTGAGAGAGTCTGACCTTGTACCTGTGGTGTTGTATTTACTAGGCTCTGATATTTGGATCCAGTCTAATGGAGAATTTGATGTCTTGCTATGTGCAAGGCTATTAATTAGTTGTGTGAAGCCATTTAAGTTCATGCTAGATGTAGGGGAGTTAAGAGTTTATGTCCAACCAATTGATATTCACATCACATAGTAATATTTTTTCTTATGGAAATGTTATGGATATCCAATATAGGATATCTTCCAATATAGGTGTATTGTCACCAGAAGGGATATAAAGAACAGTAATGCATGTATGTTTATAATTGTTTATGTTGAGGAAAGCAAAAAGAATATCTGTTGAACTGAATTTTGGTATTGATTTGCTGTACGTCAAAAAGTGGTAGGTGCTGGTAAATATTAAAGAAATTCCACCACCTTTCCTCTTTATACAGTCATTATGGATGATATTATAGCCAGGAGGTATAACATCAGAGTTGTGCTGGGTTTAAGCCAAGTTTCAGTTACAGCAAGAATTTCAGGCTTATTTTGGGTAATCCAAGAATGTAGTTCAGCATTTTTTTTTCTTGCGCTTCTAACATTTACAGTAGCAAAAATTAAATCACCAGGGTTAGGGACTGGCTGTTGTTAGGTTAGAGTAGAGTGTGGGAGAGAATTATCCTTGTGTTCATTGTGAATAAGCTTAGAGACCTCTACCTGAAATGTAGCCTGTGCTCCAAAATTCCTTGATTTCATAAAGAAGAGTTCCTCAGATCAGATAGTCAAAGTGCCCACTAGAGGACAAAATACTCTTGACTTGTTTGTTACAAATACAGCATCTATACACACTATCCAACTGATATACTCTTCCCCAATCAAGTCTGACTACTGACAGGTAGGCTCCTCCTTCAAAATTCCTAAACCAATAGATTCCTGTCACAGAGACTTCCTATACTCTGAAACAAACTACCCATCCATGTCAACAAAGCTCCTCATTGGCCCTCTTTAAGAAAAACCTTGACGACTGGATGGGAAATAGAAAATTCACCCCGGGATCACTTCTGTGGCACTGCTTGACAGAGGCACAGGAAAATAATGTTCTTGAGTGCCGAAAGCCAGGGAACCTTTTTGGCTAGGCTTATATAGGCCCCAAGGCCGATAGCCTAGTACCTACCTATGAACCTATGAACAATATTCAAAGACTTCAAATGTACAAACCTTCTACAATTCTTTGATGAAGTTTCAAAGTTCAGATATAACTGTAACCCCACAATAATGTTGATATGGTCAGTAGTGATACAAATAAATTCCAAACTCACCAATAAAAGTATATTAATCTGAGAGTCTCTACCAGAAATAAGCAAAAAGCTCAAACTAAGCTGGTGGTCCAAATACATAAATAAACAAATGCAATAAAAGTAAAAATATCATTATAACATACAGCAAACTAAGGAAAACAAATCAAAATCAACATCAAAAAGTGATTTAAAGTACTGAAAAATACCATCAGAAAAACAAAGGTATCCCATGAACTCGGACTGGCATCTGATGCTAAGGATCATTACAAATCCTTATTTACTTACAATAGGAAGTAACAAAATAACATTCAACAGTGCACTGTACTAATTTATAATGGCACTACCTAATTGGATCCACAGAACATTGCAAATATATTAGCAAACAAATAAGCACAAATTTCAACCCAGAGGCATTTACACAAAGCCCACATAACCTAAGGATCTCAAATCCCACACTATCAATAAAGAGCACTTGACAAAAGTGTTCTACAAAAGACAAAATGCATCCTGTATGTGGCCTGATAACATACCAGGCTGCCTGCTGAACTGCATTAAACATGTGCTGTGGACCTGCTCCTACAGCAGTTCAACCTGAGCTTAGCCACTGGCTTAGTCCTAGAGGTACTGCACACAGTAGTTGTGATTCTGCTTCACAAATGTGTCCCCACCACAGAACCAGAAAATATCAGACCCATCAGCCTGATGAGTAAGGCCATGGAATGAGTCATAGTTGATATGATAAACTTCAGTATTAAAAATCTTATAAGATTTGACCCCAGCAGTTTGGCTTTGTTAAGGATAGGTTCTGCCTAGTGAATCTGGTAAATAATTTGGAGAAGGTAACGTATTGTAAACAGTGATTACACTGACCATACAGCATACTTTGACCTCACCAAAACATTTGATAACACACCACACACTAACATAATTAACAGGGTAAATGCACCCCAAACTGATCACTACATAGTTAGCTGGATAGCAAATTGGCTGAGAGATAGAACCTACACAGTGAGGAAGCAAGTGTGCCCTCAGACAGCATGAATGTAGGCAGTGGAGTCCCTGTGGGATCTGTGCTAGGACCTCTGCTATTCAGCATATTCTTCTCTGATCTCCAAATCAAAAATGGAGATCTGTGCTTAACCACATTTACAGATAATTGTAAACTCAGTGTCATACTTAAATCCCCTCCTGATATGCATAAGCTACAATATGAATTTTCACATGTTAATAGCTGGTGCTCAGAAAACAAGTTAAAAACTAACTGCTAAAAAAATGCAATATTGTTGCATTTGGTAATCTGTCTTGCTTACAGAATGAAAAAACTCCACTCCAAAATGAAAATGTGAGAAACCTTGGAGCATGGGAAGATAAATCCCTCTCTTTTAATCATCAGATTGTAACAGTGGTTAGGAAATCATTATATATGGAATAGCTGGTTGCAAAGGGTACCACCTCTAGATCCAAAGAAGTTGCACCGCACTGATCAGGCCCAACACAGTATTCCCTTTAGGATGCATCATACCAGAAGTATCAAGCAGTTGGACAGATAACAGGTGGCTAACAAAAAAAAAAAAAAAAAAAATCACAGGCCTAAATGATCTGAGCTGCCAAGAAACTCAGGAGGTATTGTCCCTGTACTCAGTGTCCACTAGACTCATTAGGCTCATTAAGGTTGATCTGTTCCTTGCCTTCTGGGCCATTGGGGATTTGACAGTCCAAGACCTTTTATATCTTCACAAATCAAACAGTCCAGGAAACACTAGGACCAGAGATCTGAAACTAGTTTAGCAAATAAACAACTCATGGCAGAAAGACTGATTTGTCATGCAACAACTATCCCTTCTTTAGAATAAACCTACACTCCAGATCAAGCAGTGTGACACACCATCTTACGTTAAAAGGGAATTTGACATTTGGATGGGTGTTTATAAATTTACCCTAGGCATGACTGGCCTAATGTTCTTCAACACCAGAGGTAAGGTCTAAGGGTGTGTACCTGCAAGCTATAAATAGCCACTTGGCCCAGTTATCTTGTATTTTCTATGATTTTAAAATGATAATGCATACCACAGGTACTCATGCAGGTGTACAACACTATGTAATCCAATATGTGAGAGTCTGTCTCTAGCGGCGATGCAAAGAATGGGCAATTCAAGAACATTCATAAGTTTAGCTCTAATTTACATAAGCATTATACTCGGATGCCCTGACTTGCACAATGTAAATACCAGTAGCTTCTTAGTGGCTCATCTCAATAAGGAAGAGAATGTAGAGCACACCATCTACACCTGTGTGAAGGTATGTGGAGGGAGAAATGCAGCACAACTAATCACTTAAGATAACTTACACAATTTTCTTTCAACTGTACATTGTAGTGGTTAAATCATTTATTTCTTGTGCTAATCCTGTGGGTAAAAATATGTTCAGTGATTGATACATATTTTTCAGAGAAGGATAAAGTATCCAGGGGAAAGCAAGAAGATTTTCTCCAACTAATGAGAAAGGTAACAGGAGGCACACCCCATAGAAATGGCATAAGGTGGTATTTAAAGGTGACAGGCCAACACGGGCCTGGATTCTTGGGCACATACAGAACTGCGTATAACAATATCTTCCCAATATATCAAGAGTGGGGCCTGTTGTTGTACTCTGACTGCTAGCCAGTGTACAGAGCACTGATGAACATACATTAGGGAAATGCTTAACCACTGTAGTCATCAGGTATCAATATGGACAATACCTGATGTGTTTTTTTAACCTTGTACAACAGATGGTTCTGTAATTTGTTCACTACTGTGGAGACAGACAAAATACGTCAGCTACAGTTATATAGGTTAACAAACTCAGCATGTGAGGCTATGGTGCCTACTGGCAGGCAATATGCTTTACAGCTCTAAGTGATGGTTGATTTTTTTTGTTTGCCTGGGTATCTGTGAATCTTTAGATGGGAAGTAAAGTGGTTGCATGACTGAGGGTCATCTGTATAAGTGCCACTGTTGCACTGTAGAGTTGTGGGTAAGCTGTATGGGGGATGTGTATTATTGGGTTGGGTTGCTATGGGGTAGAAGTAGTTGTTTTTTCTCCATACAACAGCATGTCTGGCACAGAAAAAGCACAAAAAACAAGTCCTTTCACACAGAGAAATAAGTATTCTTGTATTCTTGAGACCCTCCATCTCCATGGCCTACAGCTGTTTGGCTAAATGAATGCAGATTTGCCCTATTCTGGACATTCTAAAGACATGGTTCTGGAGCATTTCTCCCTGGGTCTCTGCTGAAAACAGGATCTGTGGAACCTAGTCGGACTTTCCCAGTCAACAAATGTTAAATAAAAAATTAAATAAAAATAAAAATAAATGATTGATAGGGTGTAGTATTAAATATTAATGTTATTGGTATCAGGACCACACCTATATGTAGGTCAGATGCAGAGTCATTTGCATTATTTATGACGCAGAAAATTGTGTTGTATGTCTAGAGCAGTAGGGTAGGACAACAGGAGGTAGGCCATCAGTTGAACCACCATTGATGGAGATAGTGGAGTTTCTGGATACTTTGTATGAATTTGAGATTTATCACGTTCCCACAGCTGTATGTTAGAACTTGGTGCTGAGTTTTTGTATGCCTTAAGACATAGATTCATAGGTTCATAGGTGTGTACTAGGCTAATGGCCCTGGAGCCTTTACAAGCCTAGCCCATAGAAGTGCCCTGGCATTGTGCCACCCAACATTAGTTCCCAGTGCCTCTATCAAGTAGAGCCACTGGAGTAATCCCTAGGGTGAACTTTCTATTTCCCATCCACTCATCAAGATTTCTCTTGAAGAGGACCAGGGAAGTGCTCTGCTTGACATGTATGTGAAGTCTATTCCAGAACATGGGCAGTCTCTGGGTTATGAATCTGACCCTCCAGCATGTTCTGTTGATTGTGGTAATGAGGGTGAGGTCTCTGGAGTGTGCAGTTTGGAGGGATTGGGATTTCTTTAGATGTAGCATTTGTAACAGAGCTGGGTCAGACATGGCTTTGTAAGTCAAGCAGAGATTGCCACTTAGTAGATGATATGAGACAGAATAGCTGGATTATTTTGAGTCTGTCCATGTGGGACATGTGTTTAAGGCCTAGGATTCTCTTTGTGAGGTACGTTTCTGGCATCTCCAGCTGTTGCAGGTGTCTAGTGAGGTACATGCCAAATGGGGCATTATACTTGATGACTGGTCTAATGAGGGAAGAGTAGAGAGAGATGATGACCTCTTTCTTCCTGGATGCAAAACCCTTGGTAATGAGATGTGCCACAAGGACTTTCTGACCACATTGGCGATGTGGTGGTCGAAGGAGAGGTTGCTGTCAACCTGTGTCCCCAGATCTGTTATAACACCTTCAGTGTTTAGTGGGCTCCCATTAATGTGGTAATTAGTGGGAACTAAGTTTTTCTCAAAGGAGATGACAACACATTTTTTGGTATTAAGCTTAAGGCCATGGTTCGACACCAGTCACTGGTCTCAGTGAGGCCTTTCTGAAAGATGTCTGCATCACTTGGGGAGTTAATAATGGCTCCCAGCTTGCAGTCATCTGCAAACTTGGTCAGCCAGACTCCCTCCATGTTGGCCTGGACTTCTGAGAAGTAGATGCCAAACAGGAGGGGACCCAGGACCGATCCCTGTGGGTCTCCACACGTGACTGGTCGGCAGTCTGACTTGGAGTCCGCTACTTTCACACTGTGGGTTCTATCTGTGAGCCAATTTGCAACCTATCTAGTGATATATGGGCTAATGCCTAGTTTGGTGAGTTTATCAATAATTCCTGAGTGAGGAATGGTATCAAAGGCCTGGCCAGATCGAGGTAGGCTGTATGAACTGCCTTACCCTCATCCACAGCTCTGGTGATTGACTCACAGAAGTCAACCAGGTTGAGCAGTCATGATCTACCTTTCACAAAACCAAATTGCATGTGATCTAAAGTTTGGAGATTCCCTATATCCTTGTTAATTAGGTCCATGATGATGTGCTCCATAACCTTACATATCAGACTCATCAGGCTAATGGGGCGATAATTCCCAGGGTCTGTAGTCACTCCCCCTTTATGGAGAGGGATGACTGTAGCAGTGCGCCATTTGGTAGGGACAAAACCTGAGGTGAGACTGTGAGTGAACAGGCACACAGATGTGGTGCCAGTTCACTTTGTAGTTCATGTAGAACACAACCAGGGATATTGTTGGGTCCTATGGAAGCTGTATTCTTGGCCTTGGACAATGCAGCTTTAACCTGTTCTGCAGTGATGTTGGGTGCCTGGCATTCTTCTGGTATTGTCATTGGTCCTTTGGGAGGAGAGAGGGGTAAAGTTGGCACTGAATTGGCTGAAGATGCCCCAAGTATGTTTTGCTATTCCTATGGCAAAACGCAAATTATATTGACTGATGTTTTAGTGTGGCTCATGACACTGAATTCATTTATTTCCTTTAATGTATGTACATCAGGGTTGCAAGTTACATGGCCACTTTTACATTACTGACACTGTTTTACAGGCCTATTAATTATAGCACTCGGAATAAAATAGAGATGATGGTTTATATTTATATTTATATTTACTTATACTCTGTATTGTGCTTTGGTGTCTTTGCAGGTGATACCCTATCAGACTCCACCACTGTGGATATTCCACTTCTTGATGTTGAAGAGGAGCCTGACTCTGATTATGATGGCTGTGAAAACATGGTATGGTCAGGAAGTACAATATGCTTGCTGGACACGGAGTGTGCAAGCCAGAGCCCCTACACAGGCCACAGACACACCTTCTGTGTCTGTGGGCCCTAAAAATGGTGCCCATATCTAGCAAGGAGGATAGATTGGTTCAGAAGCACACACAGTCAGGCAATTGTGTCACACCCTGTTGTTCAGCTCTCAATGTTTGTCGTAAGCTCCATGGGATGTAGGAATGACCATCTTTGTGCTAGTACTAGTGTCCATAGATACCATGGGTATTGCCTTCCTACAGAACTTGCTATTTCAGTGTCTGTAACCCAGAGAATGTGCTGGGTCTTCAAAGAGACACAGGCTGGCAACTCTTCATTTTTTTGCTGAGATGGTACATGCACTACAGTGCATACAGATTGGTCTACATGAGTGCAATCTTGCATGTTGTAGCATTCTCACCCTATTCCATTGCCTACTGGTGCAACACAAGGCCTCCAGTGCTCCAAGGATGCATGTTTGGCATGCATCACATTGCCACTCCATCTCTGGCTATGATGCATGTGGCCATTCTGGACATGGGAGGCCTAAGTCATGATCATGCAGAATCACCACTTCCACAGCAACATTAAGTATAGAAGTACATCCATGTAGAAAAGGTTTCCCAAGGTAGTGATGCTTATACCATTACCACACCTAGCAGAAGACATCACTCATGATCACACAACATGATAATGCTTTCTCCTCAGTATTGCTTGGTCATCTGCTGCAGCTTGTCCTCCACTGATTCCTCATCGGGCTCACCCTCCTCTGCCTGGTGCACTGGGAGATTTTCATCCTGCATATGGCCTCCTTGCTGCCACTGTTTTCTTAATATAATGTTATGTAACATTGCACATATTAAGAATATTTTATCATGTGTGTTGGGTTGTATTGCTGGGCACCAGCAGATACACCCAGGCAGTGAAAGCATGCCTTCAGCAGCTGAAACACATGCTCGAAGATAACTCAAGTCTGTGATAGTGCATAGCTGCATTAATTGTCTGTCACAGTCTGTGGATTTCTAATAGGTGTCATCTACCAGGGCTCCAGGGAATATCAGCACCATCAATAAGCCACTGGGGAAAGTTACCCATTAGAATCCATTGGTACAAGTCATACTTGTGCCATATGCTGGAGTCAATGACAGTTGATGTGTGGCCTACAGAAACATTGTAAATAATACCCTGTGTATTACAGATCACTTGGTAGCTGATGGAGTGATATATTTTATGGTTCACATACATTCTTCCCAGCTCACCGGGTGGAACATTTATTTTAATGTGGATACAGCCTATGGCCTTCCACTACCTCAAATAATCAGGCTTTATCATTGAAACCATACATGGTGTTGGCTCTCTCCTCCATTGTATATGAAAACCACATATGCTCCCCACATGCTGCAGCATAGCACTGACAAACTGATGGAGTATTTGAGGAGGTAGATTCCTGAGATACTTGAAATATGTCCACTGTTAGTCACTGATAAGTCCCTGAAGCAAGCAGCTGTAAAGCTGCATACACCATAAGATCTGCCTGGATAGATAATCCATGATTATCATGAGCCTGAAGATGAGGGCAACAAATGTTTCTCAGCTTCTGTATGGTGTCCCTATCCAAACAGTAGTAATCAGAAATAACAGTGTTGTGAAGGCCAAGAAATGTTAAGCACAGTCAGATGACATGGCACATCTTTGGGCAACAACATTGACCACCACTGCTACTCGTGGCTACATTCACGTTTGCATATACACATTAGCTAAAGCAGTGGCTAGCCCAGCAATGGCAGTAGTGTTTCATGATTCCAACGTTATATGTTTCACAACCACTGTGACTCTTGTTTTTTACCTCATTTGCATACACAGAGACACTCATTTTAGTAATGTCACTCATTAACATGTCATTATACTGCCATCAGCATTTACTGTGAGTAGCTATGTTGCTGAGTCACCACTGCTTGTGGCTAGGTTAAATATGAGGTTGCTGAGCCACCACTGCTTGTGGCTAGGTTATGAGGTCACTGAGCCACCACTGCTTGTGACTAGGTTATCTAAGAGGTTACTGAGCCACCACTGCTTGTGGCTAGGTTAACTATGAGGTCACTGAGCCACCACTGTTTGTGGCTAGAATAAGTATATGGTTGCTGAACCACCACTACTTATGGCATGGGCAGCTACGAACTAGAAACACCTTTTGCATGGCCATTTGTTACACAC